>NC_064822.1:139837731-140140761 GCF_024166365.1 Elephas maximus indicus | reverse complement strand
ACCATTTGGTAAGCAGCTGTAGCTCTTAATCACTACGCCACCAGGGTTTTCCTAGATAGAAATATATAAATTTAAATCTATGCCTTTAGGAAATATATATATATATATATGTATATATATATATATGTAAAGTGAGGAAAAAATGAGGTATGTCTTTAATGAGACAGTTTTAAAGTAAAGGATATATGATGTATAAGTTTATTTAAAACTCACCCATAAACTCACTATAATGTTCTGACAAAAGAATGTGCAAACAAATCTTGTCAACTGTCATTTGAATGTGTTTTTCAAATAATCACAACAGAATGGTGAAATTCTGTTCTAACTGGATCTGATCTTCAAAGCTGCTCTTGTTTCCTTACTACAAAAAATCATCACAATATTTAACATCTTAGCCTCAGGTGAATGAGCTACAAAACGTGTGGTAATACATTTTGTAGGATTACTGTATGAATTAGTTATAAATACTTTAGGGAAGAAATGTATATAATTGGGAACAATATCAAATTACCCCACCCATTGCTGTTGAGTCAATTTCGACTCACAGGGACCCTATAGGACAGAGTAGAACTGCCCCACAGAGTTTCCAAGGAGTGCCTGGTGGATCCGAAATGCCAATCTTTTGGTTAGCTGCCATAGCTCTTAACCACTATGCCGCCAGGGTTTCCAATATCAAAGTAATCATACTTAAATGTTTCCTAATTTCTTTAAGACGGTCAGTATTCTGGTCAAGATTCTGGACAAAGCTTCAAATACAATTTACTCTAAACTTCTAAAACTAGTTTTCCTTAAAAGTTTTGGTCAACTACAATGTCATGAACATAAATGTTATCCCATATAATCATTATAGTATAATTGTACGCACAACAACTCATTTACAATAGTTACAAATTATAAAGTTTGAAATTACGGGGCATATTTTATATTTCACATTTATGAGCATAAATTTTAGAGTCTGTTTTGCAATAGCACGTATTCTCTGAGGAACATTCCATACCATTGGAATTTCTGCTTGGCCACTTAAAATCTATGTGGACATTGACTGAAGATTTTTTTTCTCAGTGCCAGAGTTTTCTTATCCCTAAAGTGGCAATAATACTAGGATGGCACTGGGTTCTGGGTACTAATGGGATTATTGGAGCCTTGGTGGCACAGCAGTTAAGTATTTGGCTGCTAACCAAAAGGTCTGCAGCAGTTTGAATCCACCAGCTAGCTGCTACTTGGAAACCCTAGGGGGCAGTTCTACTCTGCCTATAGGGTCACTACGAGTCAAAATCGACTTGACGGCAATGGGTTTGGATATTTTTGGTTTAATGGGATTATTCTGCAGATTGAATGAATTTATACTTTTAAAACATGGCCTTTTTTTGCAGTAAGTGTTCATTAAATGTTAAGTATTATTACAATTCCATTATGAAATATACTTACAGTAATTAAAATTAGGAATTTATTAACTTAATGGGCCATAAAAAAAAAAAACCAAACCCAGTGCCGTCAAGTCAATTCCGACTCATAGCGACCCTATATCATTATTATCAAATCCTTAAATCTTAGCTACCCACCCAAATGTAGTTAACCTAACTAATTAAGAAAAACTGCCACAAGTTGTAATGACCTATTAGCTTAGTCATTTCCTCCTACAATATCTCTTTTGCAGTTCTCATTTTTTCACTATAAAATAGTAGGGTCAAATAGGAGGCATTATACACGGCCCCATATTGCTTTTGTCCAGTGAACGGGTCACAGTAATACAACATCCTAATAAGGTCTACTGTGATTGTCCACAGGGTGTTAAATCTTTGCGATGATTGTTTCTACTACTGACAAACTAGCACATTTCCTACTTGTATCACAACAAGGTGCCCCTGAATTTTTTAACCATTACGTATTTTAGTATTTGAAGAATGTATTATATGTAGCCTAACAGTTATATAAAAATGATTATAACTATTTTTGTTATTGCATACACTATACTGAAGTACACGACTGTTTCAGTGGAATACAATAATTTATTTTTTGGTGAGTATTAAATGATCAAAGGCATGGAGAGAATACAGGCTAAAGGTAAGATTTTATTTGGAAAAAAAAAAAGACAATAAGCTATAGCCTGGTTAGAAAATATTATAAATGCAAACAGACAATTTTTAAGTATTAACTGAGCTGGCTGTAATCCTGCACTTATTTATACACATCACATTTCCCCCAACTTTTAAACAATAGCAATACCTTCCTATAAGCATTTCTGTCTGCTTTATTCAAATCATTGGCGTTGAGAAGCCAAACAGACTCTTCTAAAGCAGACGGGGATCGAGCAAAGATGAACTGCATAAAGTTAAGAGGGTTGTATTAAGATTTTTAGGTAAAAGTCAATTATTGAACATTTTTACATAGGGTATTATGACAACCTTGCTTGTATTTCTAATCTCTAGCTGGGTTACAGCTATGATGAATAATTTACAGTACAGAAAAACTGAATAAAGGAAGGCTACTTAAGAAGATATTGTAACACTTCCACTTTTAAGATGGTGAAGTAAAAACTTCTCAGTCCTGTATTTTCTCGAAAACAGCACTCAAAACAAGAGCAAGAAATCAAAACTCAAGAACTCTATCTTCCAAGACCACAGTATATGAAAATGGAGAGCATATGAAAGAACGGCAAACGATTTAGCAAAGAGGAGCAAAGGAAGATCAAAACCACAGGGGCCGCAAAGGGGGTTATCAAAGTATGTAAACAGATTTACCCACAAAACCCCAGAACAGCTCAGGATAGTGAGGCTTCAGACCAAATGGAAAGTGAGATGAACCAGAATCAAGAGCTATGTGATTAATGTTCCTCACTCCATTAAGATCCAGGAAATACAGGCTCTAGAGAAAATCCAGACTTAGGGTACCAGGCGCACAAGTAGGTGGAGGCATGACAATAAAAACAGAGAGATTAATAAGTGAAATTATGCTTACTGACATTAAGATCCCCGCCCACACACACACAATCAGCCCACTTCCTTTCTAGGCATTAAACCTCAGGAATGTAGGATTATGTTGTCCACCCTCGCTCTAGTCAGAAAATTGAAGGATCCTTCTCTGAGAACAATGATCACCCCTAAGACCAGTAACATTGACCTTCAGGGTACCCAATGACTCGACCAGCTGGCCAGCAGATGGCTCCATAATGAATACCAGAGGACACTAATAAGAACTACAGATGCACATGTACACGCATACCCACATGCACACGCACGTACATATAAGTAGCATCCAATTAGCTTTTTAGTGTCTCACACCTGATACAGAGTTGGCAGTCGCCAAAACCTCAATTTTGGTAGATGAAATCTTCTAAACCAAAACATAGATACCAAAATAGACAGATAAAAAGATGTCAGAATAAAATTACACTCCTGATGATTCTCCTCCCTAAATATGCCACGTCTACATTCCCACAGCTGTAGTCATCTGATATGTCATCTGATTTCTCTACTTCTGCTTCCATGGGTGTTGACTGTGGACCCAAGTAAAATGAAATCCTTGACAACTTCAATCATTTCTCTGTTTATTATGATGTTGTTTATTGGTCCAGTTGTGAGAATTTTTGTTTTCTTTATGTTGAGGTGTAATCCATACTGAAGGCTGTAGTCTTTGTTCTTCATGTAAGTGCTTCAAGTCCTCTTTGCTTTCAGCAAGTAAGGTTGTATTATCTGCACATCGCAGGTTGTTAATGAGTCTTTCTCCAGTCCTTTTACAACACGTATTTTGGGGGAACACAATTCGATTCATAACATTTCACCCTTTGGCCCCCCAAAGTTCATGTCCTTGCCACATGTAGAACACATTCACCCTATCACATCGTCCCAAAAGTCTTAAATCAACTCCAGGTTCAAAATCCCATCTTCTGAATCATCTAAATCAAATATGGGTGAAGCTTTAGGCATATTCCATCCTGGGGCAAAATTCCTCTTCATCTGTGAGCCTGAGTAATCTAGACTACAAATTATCTGTTTCCAAAGTACCATGGTGGAACAGGGACAAACTAGACAGTTCCATTACAAATGGGAAAAATTGGAAAAAAAGAAAACAGGCAACAAGCAAGTCTCAAATCCAGCAAAAAAATTTATGTTTTCTCTCAAGGCCTGAAAATAATCCTCTGTTCTCTGAGGCCATCTTGTCAACGGCCTTGCCCTCCACACTCTGGGTGTTGGCCATGCTCTCTGCATTCTGAGTGGAGGCCCCTAGGCACTGGGCTTCAGCTTTGCCTTGCAAGACCACCAGGACCTCAACTGTGCTCCCTCAGCTTTAGGTCACCCCATTCTCCTAGACCATCTGAGTGGCGACCCCACCCCATCAGCCCCAACAGGCCCTGTTCTTACGCCTCTTGGGTATGTCAGCCCAGCCCCATCTACTTTGGGGGGGAAGCATTCCCCTGGCACACCTTAATGACATCTCCACACTCTAAAACCCAACTGGCAAAGATCTGACCCTTTTACCACACATTAAACATAAAATAATGTCAGTGTCTTATAACTAAAGAAACAAAAGCAGTCCTCTCGTTCTCCAACAGAAGAAACCAATTCCCATTCATTTACAAGTTTCTTATGACATTTATATCTATATTTCCAAGTAATATGCTGTAATTTGTTAATTTATAAATGTTAGAGATTATATATTGATCTTCTATAATGATATATGAGATTTAGTTCCCTTACACTTCCCTTGTTCCCTGGCCCCCACATAAGGGGCTCTCAAAAAAACCTAACAGGCAGTGAAAAAAGTCTGGCTTAGAACCTATGGGCTAATCAACAAGCAATCCATACAAATGATTCCCCAGAGTTATGCAACATGATGCCCTTGAGAGGCTAATACAAGAGAACTTTAAAAAGTCCTTCATTTTGAAGTTTTAAGAAAGCATGAATCCTTACTTAAAAAAAAAAAAAAAAGCCAGATTCAATTTTAGTTGCAAAGAAGGAAACTCCATAATATCAATATATTATAATTCTGGTAAATATCACAGATATTACTAATAATATATTTTATACGACAGGACTGCTAGTCCTTAAAATATATATATACACTTTGTATAAACGTATCAACATCACTTCCTATCGTTACTGTATTTACTTTTTCAAATACATTAATGGTTATTTTACACCTAAGAAAAGAATACACCTATGCAGGCTACTGTATTTACACTGTGCATAAAGCCAGATGGAACAAATAGTCAACACGAATATTCTAAACTGTGATGCCTGACCTTATCCACCCTGGAGACATTTCCTTGGTATGCAGTCATCATCAGATGCATCCTTAACTCAAGTTTCAGGTTTTATTGAAACAGAAATTATATTTATATTTATAACTGCATTTGTCTCTTTAAATTTATAGCCATAAATTCTCAGCTTGGAATGTAATGACATCTACCTATTTTTATATTTAAGGTAGGAAATTTTTAGATGAACAGAAATAGACCTAAACGTAAGCTCACAGGAAAAGAAGAGGTAGGGTTTACCGTGTAACTATACTTTATTCTGTTTTTCACATGCATTGTCTTTATAGAGAAAATAACCGAGGTCATACACAGACTGTGTCCACAATAATCAAATCAACTTCTCCAACATTTATCGAGCAGCACTTTACTGGAAATTAAGGGAGACAACAAAAAAGGTAACACACATACTTTGTCCTTTCAAACACTTACTAAGTATTCTTTGCAATGGTGACTGCCCAGTCTTTCACATCCCATCTTGGTTATCCAGGGGCCAAGTATCATCATGGGTACATTCTAGCTGACAACATCTTTGTCTAAATTATCACTCCCGATAGTCTTATAAGATAGTCTTATAAAGACTCCTAAGCGTACATTTGAGGGCTTATGTTTCACTCTCTAATCCTTCTTGCCACTCCAAATGTACTAAGTACTTTGGCACCTGACTCACGATCTTTTCTGAACTTAAATGTTATAATTATCATCTTTAGCAATTTCAACATCAGTGGGGGCAATCCATCAAACACTAGAGGAGAGATCAAACACATAACACAAAACCATCTTCCGTGTCTTAAAGGCATGGGGACTGATTTAATGATCTTTTCTCCTATAAAGAATGAGAAATTTTCATAAATTTTGTAAAAAGGGGTTAGAGATTAAAATTGTAGGACACAGAGGCAGAGCCAAGATGGCAGAATAGACGGATGCTTCCAGCGAGCCCTCTTTACAACAAAGACCTAAAAAAACAAGTAAAACGAGTATATTTGTGACAAGCTGGGAGCCCTGAGCATCAAAGGCAAGCTTAGACAATGAACTGAAGGGCAGGGGGAGGAAGAGACCGTTCAGAAGTGGAGAGGAGTTACCAGACCTGAATTGCAGGGAGCCCTCTGGCACCATTCCCAGAGCAGCAGCAGCGAGCGGTGGGTGGGCTCCTACTAGCCTTTGGCCGCAGTTTCCTCAGGGAGAAGCAGCCAGCCACACAGCCTACTCATACCTCAGGAACCTGACGAGAATGACGCTCTGGGCAAAAGCTAAGTACTTGTTTATATTTTACTGTGCCCCACCCACAAGCCAGCTTCAGTGGCTGAATCCCTGGGCCTGAGATAGACCCTGGTGAGCACCTAGAGCCATCTTCCCAGCCTTGGGGAAGGAAAAAATTTGCAATTGGGTGGAAAAGATAATTTGCTAGCTCCATTAACTGGAGGAGCTCAGGACAGAAGCGGCTCCTGTCCAGGCATAAACCATCCGTGGACCTTGAGCACCTTTCCCTTCTGCATGGACCTGTGTGGGCCTACTCCGGGAGAATAGGCCCTTGTTGGCAAACTCCAACCATTTCAGCTGTGCGGTGGAGAGGTGGGTATTTGATGTTTGACATTGCTTTGCATATTAAACAAGATCCCCACCTACCCACATCAGGGACCTAAGGACTGGTAGCTCCACTCAGGTCACCCAGCCACCCACAACAGGGGTTCAAAGATAACTGGTACCTCCCAATCCTTACAACCCAAAACTTTGGGTGCCTATGGTCCCTCTGCAGAACCCACCCACCAGCATGCTTTAGGGAACAGAGATGCATTTCCTTCAGAGACACTTGGGGGTCGGTTCTCAGCCCCCTGCCTTGTTCAGAGTGTGACCCCCTGCTGGTATCAGATACCGGTATATACGCCAATCACCCCTGCCCCTCTAAGACTATAGGACAGAGCCTGTACCACACACTTAGATGATCAGCTACCTGGAAACCTGAGCTGAATTCATACAAGAAAACTAAATGGACTCCTAGACTGATATACCTGATAACAGCTCTAGCCAGCTGGGGACAGGACACCAGAGCTCCAAAGGCAAAAATAATCAAGCTAGCTCACTCAAGCAACCCATAGGGTATACCAAAGCAAAACAAAGCAAGCAGCTACGACACAGCAAGCAAGCATAAACTAACACAATAACTTATAGATGGCTCGGAGACAACAGTCAGTATCAAGTCACGTAAACAGACCATGATCACCTCAACAGGCTCTCAAAACAAAGAATCCAGGGATCTTCTAGATGAAAGTGCATTCCTGGAATTACCAATGGAACAGAATTGAGAATCCAGACATAAATCCATCCACATATGAGCAGTTGATATTTGACAAAGGCCCCAAAACAGTTAACTGGGAAAATGACAGACTTTTTAACAAATGGTGCTGGTATAGCTGGATATCCAACTGCAAAAAAATGAAACAAGACTCATACCTCACTCCATGCACAAAAACTAACTCAAAATGGATCAAAGACCTATATATCAAATCTAAAATGATAAAGATCATGGAAGAAAAAATAGGGACAATGTTAGAAGCCCTAATACATGGCATAAACTGTATACAAAACATTATAAAGAATGGAGAAGAAAAACCAAATAACTGGGAGCTCCTAAAAATCAAACAACCTATGCTCATCCAAAGACTTCACCAAAAGAGTAAAAAGACTACCTACAGACTGGGAAAAAGGTTTTAGCTATGACATTTCTGATCAGCACCTAATCTCTAAAATCTACAAGATACTGCAAAAACTCATCTACAGAAAGACAAATAACCCAATTAAAAAATGGGCAAAAGGTATGAATAGACACTTCACAAAAGAAGACACTCAGGTAGCTAACAGATATATGAGGAAATGTTCATGATCATTAGCCATTAGAGAAATGCAGATCAAAACTACAATGAGATTTCATCTCACTCCAACAAGGCTGTAATTAATCCAAAAAACACAAAAAATAATAAATGTTGGAGAGGCTGTGGAGAGATTGGAACACTTCTACACTGCTGGTAGGAATGTCAAATGGCACAACCACTTTGGAAATCAATTTGGTGCTTCCTTAAAAAGCTAGAAATAGAACTACCATACGATCCAGCAATCCCACTCCTTGGAATATATCCTAGAGAAATAAGAGCCTTTACACGAACAGATATATGCACACCCATGTTTACTGCAGCACTGTTTACAATAGCAAAAAAATGGAAGCAACCAAGGTGCCCATCAATGGATGAATGGATAAATAAATTATGGTACATCCACACAAGGGAATACTACGCATTGATAAAGAATAGTGAGGAATCTGTGAAACATTTCATAACATGGAGGAACCTGGAAGGCATTATGCTGAGTGAAATTAGCCAGTCGCAAAAGGACAAATATTGTATAAGACCACTATTATAAGAACCTGAGAAATAGTTTAAACTGAGAAGAAAACATTCTTTTGTGGTTACAAGAGGGGGGAGGTAGGGAGGGTGGGAGAAGGGCATTCACTAATTAGATGGTAGATAAGAACTACTTTAGGTGAAGGGCAAGACAGCACACAATACAGGGGAGGTCAGCACAATTGGACTAGACCAAAAGCAAAGAAGTTTCCTGAATAAACTGAAAGCTTCAAAGGCCACTGTAGCAGGGACAGGGGTCTGGGGACCATGGTTTCAGGGGATATCTAAGTCAATTTGCATAATAAAATCTATTAAGAAAACATTCTGCATCCCACTTTGAAGAGTGGCGTCTGGAGTCTTAAATGCTATCAAACAGCCGTCTAAGATGTATCAATTGGTCTCAATTCACCTGGATCAAAGGAGAATGAAGAACGCCAAGGACACAAGGTGATTATGAGCCCAAGAGACAGAAAGGGCCACAAGAACCAGAGAATACATCATCCTGAGACCAGAAGAACTAGATGGTGCCCAGCTACAACTGATGACTGCCCTGACAGGGAACATGACAGAGAACCCCTGAGGGAGCAGGAGAGCAGTGGGATGCAGGCCCCAAATTCTCATAAAAAGACCAGACTTAATGGTCTGACTGAGACTAGAAGGACCCCAGTGGTCATGGCCCCCTGACCTTCTGTTGGTCCAGGACAGGAATCATTCCCGAAGCCAACTCTTCAGACATGGGTTAGACTTGACAATGGGTTGGAGAGGGATGCTGGTGAGGACTGAGCTTCTTGGATCAGGTAGACACTTGAGACTATGTTGGCATCTCCTGCCTGGAGGGGAGATGAGAGGGTAGAGGGGGTTAGAAGCTGGGAAAATGGACACGAAAAGAGAGAGTGGAGGGAGAGAGCGGGCTGTCTCATTAGGGGGAGAGTAACTGGGAGTGTGTAGCAAGGTGTACATGGGTTTTTGTGTGAGAGACTGACTTGATTTGTAAACTTTCGCATAAAGCACAATAAAAATTATAGAAAAAAAATTGTAGGACACAATTTTAGTACTAACTTAAATTTTATTTCACCGAACTTCCAAAGCATTTCCACTGCTATCAGCAGCATATCAAGAAAGGGCTACATAAAGTTCTGTCTCCAAGATAGAGTGTCTACTAAAAACAGTAGGGAGAATAAGATCCTATTTTCTACACTTTAAATGTTTTAACTCATTCAATCCTCAAAGCTTCCTAAGAGGAAGGTCCCATTATTCCATTTTAAAAATGAGGATCCTGAAGCAGAGAGGCGAAGTATTTTCCCAAGATCCCAACAGTAAGTGTTTAACACACAGAATCTATACTTTTAGCCCATACTGAAAGAAATATTTTGTTTATAAGACTCCCCCAAGTACAATCTCTTACAATTATTTCCAATGAGATGACATTCATCTCAAAATACTCCTGTATTTAAATGCTACAACATCTGGCACTTACAGAGTACTCTATGGGGAATCCAACCTAACAGCTTGCAAAATTCTAACAATGTAGGTGACAACATGAGCTAAAATCTGCATATTAAACTCTACCAAAGAATATCTTACAAAAACAGTTAAGGAAAACTTAAGTTTCCACACTTTTCTAGGGGGGAAGAAAAAAAAAAACAAGCTCAGACCATACCGACTGTAAATCCTCTTTAAATCCTTTAGACTATTGGTGATAAAGGTAACTATCTCAGAGTCTTTTGAAAATAGAAAATCATTTATCTATTTATTTAGACAGAGATGGGCAAGGGATGGTTTATATTTACATGTGCTTAAAAACATAGGACCTAGAGGGTGAGAGAGAACACAGTTCCAGCTGTGCTAAAATGCCACAGTGAAAAGTAATGGAAATAAAAATTCAGGGCCCCAGGGGTACATCCACCCAGATGTTGACAGGCAGCAGTAGCAGAATTTCAGGGAAAAGATGCTTTCAAAGTATTTGTTTTCTTGCCATCTTGCTTTCCTTCTTGCCCCATGACCTCTAAGCCAGCACAGTACCACTGAGAAGATTTTGTGGATGCCTATTAGGGGACATCTTATTTCCAGAAATATAACCTATTTGTATAAGTATTCAAAAATTTTAAAACTAGCACAAATCATTTTGAAACTGTGACATACATATATATGTACATGTATATAGTTTGTGTATGTGTGACTATATATATGTGTGTATATATATATATAAAACATAACACCTGTCTTCTAATTTCTATTTGCTAAGGACACTGATGAATCCAATTTATATTTCAATCATACATATTGGCTTTCTACAGGTGTTTTTTGGTCCAGTGACATGTTATAGCTCCAAATCACCACGGGTAGGGGCTAGATCCACGTAACTGCTAGATCCACATCATAGCAGTCAGCATTTGCTGCTACTGTGCAGCTTTGTCACGCTGCAATGCAACACTCCCATAATAAGACAACCAAGTGACCAGAAAGAGAGTACCAAGTCATCACATTAACAGCAACCTTAAAATTCTCCAAATTTCAACATGAAATCTTTCATTTAAATGTACGTCAAATTGCTAGATTGCTGAGAATTCCATTCAAATTGCCTATAAATTATTGGGCTATGTTAACTAAAAGAGAAAATCAAAATAAAGTGCAAAAAATTAAAAGACAGACTGCTACATGACTTCATACTGTGTTTGTATACAAATGTTGGTAGGTGCTATAGAGTCAGTTCCGACTCATAGCAGCCCTATGTACAACAGAACGAAACACTGCCCGGTCCTGCGCCATACTCACCATCATCCTTATGTTTGAGTCCATTATTGCAACCATTGTGTCAATCCATGCTTTGTATACAATACCTTGTATACAAACATAAGGTAGCAAATAATAATCAAACATCCTAAACCAGCCAGTATTTCAAGCCTCCCAAACCTAATTTCACAGTCTATTCCTGTGGCTGAAGTTGTTCCTCAAGAGATACGTGAACGGTGGTCTAAAAGGTCCATTCAATGTGGAAGATTCAAGAAGCAAAACTTCACACTAGGCTGGGGATGCTGACCTAAATTGATATTGTTGCCATTCCTCCCAAAAAATACAAGTTAAAATTTTTAAGGGTTTCAAAAGTGGAAAGTGTGGAGGTGTGGGGCCTGGAGTCAGAAATTCTGGGCTCTTTTCCCAATTTCACTACTTAGTGGTAGATCTTGAGTTTCTCTTTAATGCAGGGATCATATCTTTCCTTATCTACCCTGCCTATCACACAGGATTATTGTGAGGATTAAATGTAGTTGAAAATATCCGCAAAAGCAAAAGGCGTTATACAATATAAGGCATCATTATTATAATCAATGGAACATGCTAACCATGAGCTACAATGAAAAACATATTCCCCTAAAACAAACATACAGTAATTTCAAAGAACTATTGCTCAATATTACATTCAACTATTTTTTTGCTTGTTTTTTAATCATACTAGCAAAACACAGAAACTAATTTGCACTTATAAAATACCCTTATCTATGGAATTTCTTCTCTGTCCATATCTGATATACTACGTCATCTATCCTAAGGAAGATTATACTTCAGCTATGTATTTTGCAAATGGATTTGGTAGAACAACTCCTTACTTTTTGTGAATAGTTGACTCAGAACACAACCAGAGAGGCACTTCCAGCTGCCTCCTAACTGAAGTGTCCTCTGCTCTCCCATAGTAAGAAACGTACTGCATTTTACCTGCTGTTCACCGAAATTTGTACTCCACTTTCCACAGTGTAGAATTTCCTCGAGCAAGTAGTTTCCCACACTAGGACTTCATTTCCAGCTCTCCTCCCCTTGCATTTAGAGGGGACATGTGGACCTGTTCCCACCAATGGAATGTGAGCTGAACTGATGTGTGCGTACCTCTTCCAAAACTGGCCCCAAAAATACCCTGTTCCCTATTCTTCATTCTTTTTGCCCTTAAGGCAGCAGGAAGTACACACCTAGGTGGAGCAACGTGTAAGTCACATAATGAAAATGGCAGAGCTTTCATCAGTCTGGGTTCCTGAGTGATTCTACAAAACAAATCATCCCAATCCCATAGCCAGCCACCAGAAAACACCTTGAATTATTTACTTGAGTGAGAAATAAATATCTACTGTGCTGAGTCACTGAAATTTGGGATTTTGGTATGCAGCTGGCATTAATTTAAGGACCCTCTCCTTGCAGCCAAAGACTCTTCCAAGAACAACTTCCCTATATCCAAGATTTTAATTGTGACCACAACATAAGTCTAAAGCCCATTACAAATATTCTTATTTCCCTTCCAGGGACCATTGCCTTATACCTCCAATCATTGCCGAGGACATTCTCTCTATTCCTGATTACCTTCATCAGTTAATTTAACAAGCATCTTTTAGATACTTATTATGGACTCTTAATCAGTAGGAATTCCTATCTCTCCTTTCTGAAGCTCTGAGCATAGACCGCAGAAGTTCCATACAATTTATTACTACTGGTCTTGAGGAAGGAGCTCCTGGGTTATGCAAATTGTTAATGAGCTGGGCTGTTAACCAAAAGATTGGCAGTTTGAGTCTACCCAGGGGCACCTCGGAAGAAAGGCCTGGCAACCATCTTCCAAGAAATTAGCCATTGAAAACCTTATGGAGGACAGTTCTACTCTGACACACATGAGGTTGCCATGAGTCAGATTCAACTCAATGGTAACTGGTTTGGTTTGGCCCTGGTGATGGGAAGCAGGTCAATCAAGTTTTCACTGCTTGGATACTTGGAAGTTGATACAACTCCCTTGTTTTCGAGAAACAATGCTGAAAATAGGATTTATTAGATAGATCTGATATCCTAATTTTTCTTTATACTTTATAAATTGATCATCTTATTTGTTCTTCACAATAATCTTTTGAGGTACCTAGAGCAGATACTATCATCATAGTTCTACTTGATAGAGTTACAGAAGAGGTAATACAGGCCTAGGTCACTTATAGTATGTTTCTGTGGCAATGGCAAATGGCACACTAACCCATCTCTAAACCCGCAGATGCCTCTTTCTCTGTTTTATATCTAAAACGTTTTGTTTATACGGTATCTAGAGATACACACAATAGTTTTCAAAATTTAGAATTCTTCACTCTCATAATCTAGTACACCAAGTTCCAAAGGTAGAATTCTAGAGTGATAGAAAAAAGCTTTTTTTTCTTTAAATAGGTTTTAGGCTTGCCATACAACCCTGTGACATTGTTTTATTCACTTTTTAATGTGTGTTTATGTACCAGGGAAATGACACTTGTAATCCTTATTATAATATTTTACCAGGAACACAATAGATGGTCCTGAACAGAATGGGAGAAAAATGCAGAACAAAACTCAAATTCTTAAAAAAAGCCCAGACATATCAGACCAGCAGAGACTAGAGGAATGCCCGAGACTGTTGTCCTGAGATACCCTTTAAACTTTGTACTGAAATCACACCCAAAGTTTACTTTTCAGGTAAATAACAGATTGGCTCATAAAATAAACAATATCACCCAAGATACTATGCTCCTTTAAAAAAATCATCTAATTGAAACCAATGGCAACACTTACCCTAAAGCAAAGAAGAGAAGGTAAGGAGGAACAGGAAAGCTAGATTAATAGAAGCAGAACAACCAGAATGGAAATAATGAGAATGTAGACACATTGTGAAAAACGTAACCAATGTCACTGAACAATACGTATAAAAACTGTTCAATGGGAACCTAATTTGCAAAGTAAACTTTCACCAAAAACACAATAAAATATTACAATAAAAATGCTTAAAAACTGCAACTAAAATAAATAATAATTAAAAACAAAACAAAAAATCCCAAACCCATTGCTGTGGAGTCAATTTCAAATTATTATTATTAATATATGGTCCATTTGCTCTATGAAATAGTAAGAAAAAAAACATGAAAAATAAGAATTATGATACTTGTATAACAAAGTGAAAAGTATGATGCAAAAAAAGGAGAATATAAAAGTCTTGTTGATAAAATGACAAATGTAAAGATGTGTATACAATAAAAATCCCTAGAGGAGAATGCTGAATATAATAGTATTTGTAATGAGGATGATTATATTATATTTTTCTCTATATTTAAAACATTTTCTGTAATGTATCATTTTATAACTAAAATTCATTTCAAAGTATTATCTCACAAGTATTCTAAGAAAATTAGTGAGACTAATTAGTGCGACTAAGAGCATTTTTTTTTAGGTGGGGGTACAGTGAGGATTTAGCATTAAATCAATTATTATCAACACTTATTATTGGTTATTCCAATAGAGAGAACCACAAGTAACAAGAAGGGGTCTTGGACCATACGTAGGTTGAAGGACAGAGGCCAAAAGGCTAAGACTAAAGACAGTGCTATTCAAAGGTGGAAGCCAAAGCCCTAAAGACGAAGGGACCAGACTAGAACCAGTGCGTTCAATAGAAGCTTGGGTGACAAGGAAAGCAACTAGGAAGCCAAAAGCAAAGCACTGAAGTTCAAAAGGGCATGGATCTTAAAAAAAAATTCACTGATTCATAGCTCAAAGATTTTAAAACATAGAGGCAGGGAGCTATCTAGGCTCACTCCCCTAGCATCTTCTGGGAGATCAAGGCAATTGGAACTGAGAGCTGAATTCGGGAGAGTCTTCAGGGCTGAAAGAGGCCGTAGCTTCTGTTAAGTGGATGACCAGAAGCTCTTGCACTCCAAGTTCATTGACACTAAGATTCAGAGACAATTTCCACAAAACCACAAAGGACACACCAATCCAGCACAGCATTTACTCACTACATGCTGCACATTTTACAGATATTATTTCATGATGGACATTGTTCTATTCATTTTATGTATTGGACAGTTGACTAACTTACCCAAAGCCAATAGGCACAAAGTCGCAGAATCAATTTGAAACTGTTTATCTCTCTCCTAGACCAGGGGAAGATTGATGACAAGGACCTTTGTCCAGAGCTGACGGAGAGAGAAAGTCTTCCCCTGGAGCTGGCACCCTGAATTCGGACTTCTAGCCTACTAGACTGTGAGAGAATAAACTTCTGTTTGTTAACTCCATCCACATGTGGTATTTCTGTTGTACCAGCACTAGATAACTAAGACAGGCACTAATCATCTATATTTAAGTAACAATAGTAATAATAACAACAAACTATATTGAGCACTTACCATTTTCCTACACTTTACACAGGTCTAACTAATGCAATTCTCAAAACAACACTTTCATAAAGAAGGTATTTATTATTACTACTCCCATTTTACAGATAAGGATATTAAGGTTTAGAGATACTAAGAAATTTGGCAAAGGTCACACAGTAAATGGCTGTGGTAAATAACTGAGCCTGAATTATTAGCTGGGCCTAGCAAACTCTGGAGCTCTTAACAAACACTATGCTATATTTTAAATGCATTTGATGGATAGCGCTTAAAATGATGGCAAGCTCTAAATCATGCCATATCTACAGTGTCATTTCCAAAACTGAAATACAAATGCTTCTTCAATCCTCTGTAGAAATCATGGGTCTTCACTGTAAATTCTAATCACATAATCTTCACAATGACAAAAGGCCACCAGGCAATCAAAGCTCAATTAGGTTTTAAGTAAAGCTGAATAAACAGTGGCCTTTTGAGAGCCAGGATTCTCTTGATCTAATCGAATATAAAGTAAAGGGAATTTAATTGCCACTGAGAACAGTGTACATACAAACTGTTTCAATGAAGATGTTTATTTTCATAAGAAAACAGATGTTTACGAAATTAATATAATTCATGTTGCCTTGAAAGATATAAAGATGTCCTTCATTGGTTGCTAGGCAATGTATTTTGTTTAACAAATAAGCTAAATTATAGGTTTTATAATATTTTTCTTAATTATATATTTTGGTAAAACATGGGATTAAAAAGTAGGTAAGTACCCAATGCAATGACTTAATTTGACATGATTTCCTACTCACTATTTCTATGTCTACCTGTGCAAAGTTGGACTAGTACTGTGTGAGCACTTGTAGAAATGAAGGTGGATACTCTCCTCCTCTGCCTCCAATACGTCAAGTCTAATTTATGATACACACGTGGGCCTTTGGATATAGAAGTGCTAAATATACCAAGCTTGCTTATTTTGATGTGATGGATGTTTTGATTCATGCCTGGTCAGAATTTAGCATAGGGAAAATATCCACGACCACACTTTGACCCTCACCTCAGACTAATTCAGGATTTAGAGCCTGCTCGCCATTCATCCGTTTCTTTTTGCCCATCAATACTAAATGGTTGTTCAGTTTGTCCTCATATTTCTGAAAATGAAATATCCACTTTCATCCTAAACCTAGGTTCCTCTCTGTAGATCAATTGCTAAATTTTCCAATTTTTCCTCTACTTTTCTATCTTTGAAAATATATTTTCTCCTATGGTTCCTTTAAACTAACTTCCCAGTAGTCCTGTCAACTTGCCTGAGTGAAATACTTGGCTAGTTGTATATATTTTCTGCAGTAGACTGTAGTAATGCTCACAATTGCTCATTCTTCCCATAATGATATGAAGTCTATTTCTCCAACCTTGAATTGGGATTGCCCAATTGGCTGGCTCTGGCCAATATGACCAAGGCAAGCGTGACAAAAGGAGGCCCTTTAAAACCACTTTCACATTGGGTCTTGCCTCCTTGATGCTTGTGGTAGCCTGAGCTGCCATGTGAACAAACCTGGGCTCTTCTGCTAAATGATGAAAGACCATGTGGAGAACAGATTCATTCCAGCTATGTTAGACAAGGCCTTCACAGACCAGCTCACAGAGACCCATTTGACCCTCAAAAACAATCATCTAGTTGATTTGCAGCTGACCACAGACTTAAGCAGTCCAGTGGGACCCAGATAAACTTCCCTAATGAGCTCAGCCCAAACTGCCAACTCAAAAAGTTGTGAGCTAAATAAGTGATTGGTGTTTTAAGCCACATAGTTTTGGGTTGGTTTTGTAGCAAAAGTCATACTACAGATTTTCTAATAATTCAAAGTAAGTGTGAATTTGGTTACATAATCAGTAGCCAAAGGTCTGGTATAACTAGCATAAAAGTTCCCTGCGCTACTGGCTGTAACCATATCCAGTCAAACAGTTTTATTTATGGATTATTGGCCCACAGAATGTAGGTATAATATACAAGTTAATACATTTTCTAAAAGAAAGTATCCCTGATCATGAAGCTTGCCCAAATCTGCAATACCAGGAAAAATTTTTAACTGCCCAAAGGAAGGGTCACTAGTGGTAATTAATTTATTTCATTTAGAAAGAGCTCTAAAAATGACAGCCAGGGGTGATCTCTACATTCCAAAAGGAAGAAAGTACTGTCACAATCAGCTATTCCATAATGGTAGGACAGATACAAGAATTTTCTCTTTAGATATAAACAAATTCAAGAGATAGTGATGAATTTTGATTAGTTCAAACTGGACTTCATAGTTTGTTGACCCTCTTGCTAAAAAACAATGCCGTTGACTGCACAGGTGAATCAAAAGTTTTTTCAAACGCCATTTCAAGCTTTCCATCTCTAAGAATCCAAAAAGCAAACCCACTGCCATAGAGTCGATTCTGACTAATAGTGACACTACAGGACAGAGTAGAGCTGCCCCATAGGGTTTCCAAGGAGCAGCTGGGGGATTTGAACTGTCAATCTTTTGATTAGCAGCCATAGCTCTTAATCACTGTGCCACCAGGGCTCCCTCCAAGAATAGAGACTATCAATTATAAAGATCCATTTTTAAATCACTCCCTTAGGATGAAAAAAGGAGCCTGTATGAATCAGCGAAATAGAGGAAGACCCTTGACAAGATGGATTGACACAGTGGCTCCAACAATGGGCTCAAGCATAACAACAATTATAAGGATGGTGCAGGATCGGGCAGTGTTTTGTTTTGTAGAACATAGTGTCACTATGAGTCAATCGACTCAACGACACCTAACAACAACAACAACAGAGAAGGGTACAATCAGGAAAACAGAAATCACTCTAGGTATTTTAAGTTAAAAAAAAAAAAAAAAATCTGTTGCCGCGGAGTCGATTCTGACCCCTTGCGACCTTACAGGACAGAACAGAACAGAGCTGCCCCCATAGAGTTTCCAAGGAGCGCCTCATGGATTTGAATTGCCAACCCTTTGGTTAGCAGCCGTTAGCACTTAACCGCTACGCCACCAGGGCTTCCGGTATTTTAAATAGAGGTAATTTAATTTGGGGCTATTGATGAAGTGATAGAAGAACCATAAAGATAAACAGGGAGTATTGATGAAGTGATAGAAGAATCATAAAGATAAACAGGGAGTGTTGAAATAAATCAGACTTTAGCAAGAAAAGGAAGCCACTATCATCTCTTCAATGTTGTTATGTGCCCTAGATTCGATTCTGACTCATAGTGACCCTATAGGGCAGAGTAAAACTACGCCATAGGGTTTCCAGGAAGCAGCTGGTGAATTTGAACGCATGACCTTTTGATTAGCAGCCAAGCTCTTAACCACTACACCACACAGGGCTCTAGAGCTGGAGGGAAAAAGAATGTAGTATTTTTGCCAAATCCTAGAATCTAGGATTAAGTGGTGGGGGCTAGAGCTGGCAAGATGTGAGACCACAGAAGAGACACACTCTGCCATAAAATGCCAATCTACTCCTCTAAAATCAGAGAGAAAGAAATGAAGAAACACCCTGGTCTTTGTCTTCTTCCTGCCCTTCAACCTCCCACCACAGCCTTCTATAGCTGCAAGCCACTTGGCAAGCAAGCTTAAAAAACACTTTTCAGGAGAAGGGCAGGGAACAGATCAGAAGATAAACAGGCAATACACAGACATCACAGGTAAGACAATGAAAAAAAAATGCTGTTTAAACACAGAAGGCTTCAGTTATATTAAACTATGTAATCCTAAAGAGGCAAATAACCGTCAGTAATATATTTAAATAATTGAACAAGATGAAGTGATATGAAAGACACATATCTTACCCTTTACTTGCTCTTTCAAATTGTGTTTTTTATGTATTCTGATAAAAGTTATCAGTGGTATCTTAAATTTAAAGTTTAAAATAATGGTGAAGGACACAGGCACTGGAGACAGGTTCCACTTCCTGTTCTGGCACTTAATAATTTTATAATCTTGGGCATGTTGATTACTTACGTCATAGTTTTCTCATATATAAAAATGGGTAATAATAGTATTATTATGAGTCCCTGGAGAAGGACATCACGCTTGGCAGAGTACAGGGTCAATGGAAAAGAGGAAGACCCTCAACAAGGTGGATTGACACAGTGGCTGCAACAATGACCTCAAGCATAACAATGATTGTAAGGATGGCACAGGACCGGGCAGTGTTTCGTTCTGTTGTGCTTAGGGTTGCTATGAGTCGGAACCGACTCGATGGCACCTAACAACAACAACAACAATAATAATAGTATAAATAAGAGAGAGAGAGATAGCTATCATCTAGTCAACTCCGACTCATTATAACCTTTGGTGCAACAGAACAAAACGTTGCCCAGTCCTGCCTTATCCTCAAAATGTTAGAGTCCGTTGTTAGAGGTACTGTGCCAATTCATCTCATTGAGGGTCTTCCTCACCTTTGCTGGTCCTCTACTTCACCAAATGTAATGTCCTCATTTCGCCCTCAATCCCTCTTCGTGACAGGTTCAAAACAATCGAGTCAGATGATGTTCTGTTGTGATCCATAAGGTTTTCAGTGGCTAATTTTCAGAAGTGGATTGCCAGACCAAACTTCCTAGTCTTAGTCTGAAAGCTCGGCTGAAACCTGTCCACCATGGGTGAACTTGCTGGTATTTGAAGCACTAATAGCATAGCTTCCTGTATCACAGCAACACGCAAGCCACCACAGTACAACAAAATGACAGACAGGTGGTAACATTTAGTTAAATGAGGGTTAAAATGATAATGCAAGCAAACTGCCTTCCATAGCATATGGCATAGAATAGACCAGTAATAGATATTAATTAATATTCTTAGCTATTATGTATGGAAATACAAATTAGATGAACTATATAATCTAAACTTTAAACATGTTAGAGAATTTTACTTTTCATTCTGATTTTTATGTAATAATTAATACATATGTTCTAAATATCTTCTTGACTTGTGGCATTAAAAGAGAAGGGATTAAATTCTGTTTTCCATGTCTTCTGGTATTAAATTCTATCTTCCATGTCCTGGTATTTTTTAATATTATCCTTAAAAACTTTCATCACTCTGAGAAGATTATATTTTCTAACATTCATTATAATAACAAACAATGCTGTTCTGGGCATTTTGATGATATCAGCATTCCTATCATTATTTTCAGTTATTCTGCCTGATCATAACGAAAATCAGCATCTGTTATGTTCCAACTCAAAAATCTGATGGAAAGATGTACATTTAATCAAATGTGTCTTGATAAATGCCCTAGCTTTGGATAGTTTAGATAGAATGACATTTATAGATTAAAATACCTTTTAATACAACAGTTAAAAAAAAAAAAAAGGATAGTTGGTAGATTTCGTACTTTTAAGTTTTGTTGAAAATGTGCAGTATAATCTACGGAAAACCATTTTCTGCTTCCTTCCATTTCAACTAATGCCTAATAACCCTTACTCTGTTTCAAATACGTGTCACCTGTTTCTTTCTCAATAGATTTAATCACTCTTTTCTCTCTGCTTCTGTATCTTTTAGCTGAAGGAGCTGGACTCTAAAAGGTGCACCAGAGAGAATCCTTAGTCCTTTCCCTTTGAACTAGCCCTCTGAATTGAAATATTAACCCAGATGTATATTTTTCAATGACTTTCAAATAATAAATAGTCCCATTGTTTTGACATTAAAAAACAAAAGTGCACTCTAACTCTCACATACTTTAGTTCCATTTCAAGACACTGTATTAACTGTTCCCTTTGCTTATAATGCTTTTCCCGCAATATCCAAATGGTTTGCTTATTCATTTCTTTCAGGTCTCTGTTCAAATATCACTATCTCAGAGAAGTCTTCCCTAACTAGTCTCCCCCAACATAACTGCATCTCTGACAATCCCCACATACTGCTTTATTTTCTTCAAGGGCTTATCATCACTCGATACACTACAGATTTGTCTGTTCCCCCACCCCTGCCCCTTTTGAATATAAGTTTCATGTCATTCTATTCTTTGTTTTGTTCACCACTCTATCTCCAGTGCTTTGGACAGGGTGCATACTGATGGCTAAAATGAATGAATAAGGAATGAAGGAGGTCACAGATTAGTTGTAGCAAAGATCTCACCAATTTTATAACTTCCTTATCTCTGCAGTTCTACTGGAGAAGATAAAAATTCATTTAATTCAATTTAATTTCTCAGATAATCCTCATCAAAGATCATAGGAAATTTGCCCTCCCCATCCTGACAAATTTCTGCAGATATAAAATGGCAAAATTACATAAAAAGATCCAAAGAATAAACTATCTAGATAAATGACTTGATTCTGGCTGGAAGACCTTTCCTTTCTTTTAACATGAAGAGACCCAGTGGGAAATCCCTGGCTTCTGTGTCTGTTTTTGTCAAACATTCAACAGTAACTGATAATCTCTACATCTGTTATTTATTTGACAGCTCTCCAGAGGGCTATACAAGTGGAAATTTCAGAGAAACCCTAAACAAACTCCACAGCCCTTTGCAATGCCAGGAAGAATTTTTAACTGTTACATAAATGTTAGGTTGAATATACTCATTCACACAAATCACTATTGATGCATTCTTCTGCATAAAGTGTAGAACGTGAAATTTGTGATTTGTTCACTATTGTAATTAGAAATAAAAATCAATTACACATTGAAATTAAGCCACTTGACTCTGGGAGGAGGCAAAAGTCAAAGAAAATGTGCAGCTGGTTGGGAAGTAAATCCAGGGTGGAGAAATTTTGGCAGAGCTTGGAAAATGAGGAGGATTGTAAAGCATGAAGGAAGATATTTAGGTTTCGTTAGGTTATTTTTGAGGATCTGGCAACTGGAATCAAAAAGATGCAACATATCTTTTAAACATCCATTAGGTAACTAAACAAAAGGATATTTAGAAATTAACGAGCTGCATTTGGCTTTGATTTTCTAAAATTATTTAAATGACTTATTTTGTAAAAACCATGTATGCTGTAACACAGGCACTTGGCATAAAATAGAAAACACCAGGTCATTCAAACAGAGCACTGATGCATTTCTTATCCTGCTAAAGATTTTAGTTTATTGTTTTGAGTTTAGAAAGTCTATTGCGTGAATGAGAACAGGTTTCTGATTTTTTTCTTTTTTTTACAAGCTATTCAATATTAACAGCAAGTTTACTCTACAACAGACTAGTCAAATCCCCATGGATTGTCACTCCATATTCATGCAAGGGAAAAAAATAAATAAAGTGAAGCATACAAGTTAAGTTATCCCACAAGGCATTAGCTAACCCTTTGAGAGAACTTAATCCATGCCTGTGACAATAATTTATTTTAATGGAATCCCAAAACAACGTTACCCTTCAAAGATGATTTTTAAATAAAAGCAAAATCTTTTATTGTGCAATTTCATGACAGGGAAACATCTGCAGTAAAACACTAGAGAGCAGGCCTCACTAAGATATCAAAGTAACTGCTAAACTCAGAGGACAGCTACAGAACAGGCATTCTAAATCATCGGTGTACCTCCCGAAACATCTTACACATCCTCAAATATTTGATCCATTGGCTGTTTGATGAATGAATGAATGGATGAATGGATGGACAGACGGATGGACGGGTAGATGGGTGGATGGGCAGATGAATAGGTGAATGAATGAATGAACAAGATCCTGACAGTGAATCAAAGGAATAATCTTTTTACATACCAATAATACCAATAAGTAGTAGTCTGCAGAGGAGATTATTGGATGATTCTCTTTTAAGGCAGATTAAAAAATTGGCATAGATACAAAATGTAAAAATAATGGGAAGCATTAACTAACTAAACATCTGCTGGAATTTTCATTCAATTAAAAGCAAAGCATCTCATAAAATCCTGACTTGGCTTCCTTAAAATGGCATGGCTCAGAGGCAGAGGGGGACTTCTTCTCTCGGTATGATTAAGGTCCATAAAGAATTTGAAAAAAAAAATTAAAAGCCAACATTCAATGAATACATATTATACACTAGGAACAATCCAGGAAAAAAAAAAAAAAAACTGCATGAGAATTTCCAAGATCCAGATCACACTGCAAAAGCATACGTCCAATCTTCTAATAAACTATGCCCTCTCTATCTGAAATTATCTTAGAAACCTAAATATATAGATCTATCTTGGAAGAAGTATACCCAGAATGCTCCTTAGAAGTAAAGATGGAGAGACTTCATCTCACATACTTTGGACATGTTATCAGGAGGGACAAGTCCCTGGAGAAGGACGTCATGCTTGATAAACTAGAGGTTAGGGAAAAAGAGGAAGACCCTCGAAAAGACAGATTGACACACTGGCTGCAACAATGGGCTCAAACATAGCAGTGATTGCGAGGATGACACAGGACTGGGCAGAGTTTCATTCTGTTGTACATTCAGGGTCGCTACGAGACGGAACCTATTCGATGGCACCTAACAAAAACAATACAACCCAACAATATAAAACTGAGAAAATATAGTATATATAAAACTCCCAGAATACTAAATAAATGTTAGTTTTTTATCAGCCTGATCACCATCATCATCACCATTATTACCATTTTGATTCAAACACATTAATCTTATAGTGGTTTATTTAATGGAGTAAATACTATGGGGACCTCAGTCTCCTGTTCTTTGTCTGTTTGTCTTCCTTACTGGCTTCTATCTTTTCTTTCAGTCCTTAGCTTTCAAGCAAAATGGCTCTGGAGGTACACCACAAGCCTATTGGGACACTTATTTTTCTTTCTGAGCTCTAGGGAAATCTGATCACAGAATGTAGGGCATAGCCTGTGTGTCTTCGGTTCTACACTTCCACCAAAACAACAAAAAATCTGTGGCATTGAAGCTGATTCCGAATCATGGTGACACCATGTGTTACACAGTAGAACTGAGATCCGTAAGGTTTTCTTGGCTGTAATGTTATGGAGGCAGATTGCCAGGCCTTTCTTCTGCAGCACCGCTGGATGAGTTCTGACTGCCAATCTTTTGGTTTGCAGTTGAATGCAAATCATTTGTACCATATCACTGTCACTTATTTTGGGTGCCTGGGCTTTCTATGTTACCAATTTCAGGCACAGAGTCAGTTGTTGGAACTATGGTTTCTCAAGAACCTTAAAATAAAAATAACAGAAACAATGTAAAAATGTCTCAGGGCTTGCAATAGCGAAGACATTTGAAGGACTGTTTAAATATGATGATATAATTTAGTTCTCTAAAGGTATCTATCCCATCTGGAGAGATAAAATATTAAACCCATTTTAGACATTCATTTTAGTGTGTTTAAAGTAAATTGTGATAACTTTAAAATTTATATTGTAACTCTGCTGATAGTTCAATCACTTCAATAGAATCTGTGATAGTCATAAAGATTTAAAAAAAAGTCATAAATAAAATATATTCTGCAGTATATGAAACATGATGAAAGATTATATGGACAAAGAAATAGTGAAGTAAATTCTCTATTTTCATCAAATTATATTAGACAGTAGGAGATGCATTCCAAAGGTGGCTGAACTGCATGCCAGAAGCTTATTTTAAAAGCAGGTTGTGTTTGCCAATGTTGCAATAAAGAACAACTTCTACTTAAAACAGAAATGACTACAAGTACCAGTATGTAGTGTCACAATCTCCTAATATCATATTCTTTTTTTTTTCTTTACAGGTTTTGAGTTTCATATCTCTTGTGCTCCTTCCTCCTTTCCGTATTTACTTGACTAGGGTGAAAAGCCCTGCTGGCGCAGTGGGTTAAAGAGCTCAGTTGCTCCACCAGCATCTCGTTGGGGCAGTTCTACTCCATCCTATAGAGTCGCTATGAGTCAGAACCAACTCAACAGCAATGGGTTTTGGTTAGGGTGAAAAGGAGTCATTATGCAGATATTTTTATGTCAACATATTCAAATCAGGCCTCCCTGAATTCAACTGATGTTTTAGCAGGATCAAGGAAGAAAAATATCCCTGAAAATCTCTCAACTAAATATACTCTGATACAATTACTCATTTTTCTTTGCTGTTTGAAAAAAAGTCACCATTAATTATAATATCATTATAAAATTATCTAGATGTCAGAGGAGACTCTCAAACTTGCTCTCAAATGTCAAGCAGCTAAAGCCAAAGGAAGAAATGATGAAGTAAAAGAACTGAATAGAAGATTTCAGAGGGCGACTTGAGAAGACAAAGTAAAGTATTATAATGACATGTGAAAGAGCTGAAGACAGAAAACTAAATGGGAAGGACACGCTTGGCATTACTCAAGCTGAAAGGACTGAAGAAAAAATTCAAGCCTCGAGTTGCAATAGCGAAGGATTCTATGGGGAAAACATTAAACAACGCAGGAAGCAACAAAAGAAGATGGAAGGAATATACAGAGTCATTTTACCAAAAAGAATTAGTTGATGTTCAACCATTTCAAGAGGTAGTATATGATCAGGAACCGATGGTACTGAAGGAAGAAGTCCAAGCTGCATTGAAGGTATTGGCAAAAAACAAGTCTCCAGGAATTGATAGAATATCAATTGAGATGTTTCAACGAACAGATGCAGTGTTGGAAGTGCTCACTTGTCTATGCCAAGAAATATGGAAGACAGTTTTCTGACCAACCAACTGGAAGAGATCCATATTTATGCCTATTCCCAAGAAAGGTGATCCAATGGAATGCGGAAATTATTGAACAATATCATTAATATCACACACAAGCAAAATTTTGCTGAAGATCATTCAAAAGCGCTGCAGCAGTATACCGACAAGGAACTGCCAGAAATTCAGGCCAGATTCAGAAGAGGACATGGAACCAGGGATACCACTGCTGATGTCAGAGGGATCCTGGCTCAAAGTAGAGACCACCAGAAGGATGTTTGCCTATGTTTTATTGACTATGCAAAGGCATTCAACTGTGTGGATCATAAAAATTATGGATAACGTTGTGAAGAATGGGAATTCTAATTGTGCTCATGAGGAACCATTACACAGATCAAGAGGCAGTTGTTTGGACAGAATAATGGGATACTGAGTGGTTTAAAGACAGGAAAGGTGTGTGTCAGGGTTGTATCCTTTTACCATACCTATTCAACCTGTATGCTGAGCAAATAATCAAAGATGTTGGACTATATGAAGAACAGGGCATCAGGATTACAGGAAGACTCATTAACAACCTGCATTATGCAGATGACACAACCTTGCTTGCTGAAAGTGAAGAGGACTTGTAGCAGGTACTGATGAAAATCAAAGGCCACAGCCTTCAGTATGGATTACACCTCAACATAGAGAAACAAAAATCCTCACAACTGGACCAATAAGCCACATCATGATAAATGGAGAAAAGACTGAAGTTGTCAAGGATTTCTTTTTTACTTGGATCCACAATCAACACTCATGGAGGAAGCAGTCAAGAAATCAAAAGTTGCACTGCATTGAGCAAATCCGCTGCAAAGGACCTCTTTAAAGTGTTGAAAAGAAAAGATGTCACCTTGAAGACTAAGGTGCGTCTGACCCAAGCCATGGTATTTTCAATCGCATCATATGCATGTGAAAGCTGGGCAATGAATAAGGAAGACTGAAGAAGAATTATGTCTTTGAATTGTGGTATCGGCGAAGAATACTGAATTTACCGTGGACTGCCAAAAGAACAAATCTGTCTTAGAAGAAGTACAACCAGGATGCTCCTTAGAAGCAAGGATGGTGAGACTGCGTCTTACATACTTTGGACATGTTGTCAGGAGGGATCAGTCCCTGGAGGAGGACATCATGTTTGGCAAAATACAGGGTCAAGCAGAAAAGAGGAAGACCCCCAATAAGATGGAATGACACAGTTGCTACAACAATGGGCTCAAGCATAACAACAATTTTAAGGATGGTGCAGGACCAGGCAGTGTTTTGTTCTGTTGTGCATAGGGTCGCTATGAGTCAGCACCAACTCGATGGCACCTAACTACAAAACAACATATAATATAAATCTATTTATCATAGTAGCCACATTTATTGAGGACTCGCTACATGCTAGGAACTGTATTAGGAGTTTTATCTCTGGCATCTAATTTAATCATCGCAATAAAACTGCAAGGTTTATTATTATTATCCCCATTTTACAGATAAATTAACTGAGGCTGAAACAAATTAAGTAGCTTGAGCAAGGTCAAACAATAAGTAGATCGGTCATGACTTGAATGCAGTCAACCTATTTCCAAGCCTATGTTCTTTCACTATGGAATTTACAACTTGTTTTTACGCTAAATTTCTTTAAAAAACAAACTCTTCAATCTATTTTTACAGGCAAGGACAAAGCACCACTATTACACAGAAGGAACAATCTGATCCATAAATTACGCAAAAGAGTAAAATCTCTTTGGATGGTATGTTGAATGTTTCTTTGAAATATTGTGGATAAGAAAGCAATGGAAAAATCCATCCATTCATCCATCCATTAATCAGACTTGTATAACTATATCTAAGGCAGTTATCAAAGAAAGTATATGCTTTTATGATACATAGTATTTTCATTTAAAAAAGTAGAAAATTCAATTACCATAAAATTAATAGGATCACCAAAAACAGTTGAGACAGAAGACCTAGAGAGTAGCAAGGACATATTCATTAGTTAGATTTTGCTTTGTCTCTCTTAAAATATTTATATTATTTTTCTTTTCTTCTAACAAACACATTTATACACATTCTGGTTAGTGATGCCCATTTGGAAACCATTTTATATTTCTAAAATAAATAAAGACTTCCAAGCTTTTCAGTGAAGCACAATATATTTAGCATATAAAAGGTCTTAAAACCATATGTCAGTTCCAATAATTTCTTGAGGCATATGCTGTTGGCTTTATATTACATTTACAATAAGATGATTTAATATTTTAGTATATTTTCCAATATGTAATTAGTAGCCTATGTGGAAACAAGCAATTCTGAATATAAGTTGTTTTGGAACATCCTGCTGACAAACATATAATTTGTAAGAAAAAAAAAATTTTTTATGTACATATGAGAGTTAATTATATTTTGAAATTAGAATAAAATATTTAAAAAACTATGCTAAAAATCACTGTTAACCACAATTCTGTAGTTTCTTCATGGGAGTGGTTTATTTCTAGCTTTCCAGAAGATTATGGAAGAATATTATGCGGCAATTGCTATGTTTCCTACACTGGTCACTAGCTTTATTAAGTCACAGTGAAAAAGAAAAATTCAAATGTGTCCATACCTACTAGCTGACACACATTTAGTATTATTGAGTCAAGAAGTACTGCAGTTAGTTAACATTTATTGAGCCTGTCCATCTTCCTAGCATCACGCATATGGCCAATATATTGGAGCACTAGCTATCTCTTAGGTGTTTACAGTCTTATAAGATGGTGCTAGAGTCTTAACATTCTTACTTGAAAAACATGTACAATAATACCTAATATATAGGGTTGTTGTGTGAGATATATGTATATAATCTGTTATATATATCAAATTACCTTTATTTATCTGTTTTATATATATAACAGATAAATAAAATAATTTAATAAAGTATAAAGTATGTGATAGAGGTAACTAGTGACTCATCTTCACAGAAGGGAAGAACCAAGAGGTTTGGAATATATGTGTGAGATGTTTCATAGAAGAGATAGGATCGAGTTGGATTTTGCGAGATGGGAAGGCTACTGTCAACTCTCATCTGGAGGCTAAATTTGTTGGAAACTACCCCAACCAAAGCTCAGTCTGTAGAAAGACAAGGAAGGAGAAAGGTAATTCTACATAGATGAATAAAATTTGCGAAGACACAGACTTGGGAATCAATACATGTTACTTGAATGGGCTGGGATCTCTCCTGACTCCAGGCCCTTGTACATGCTGCTCCTTCTGATTTGAATACAGTTTTGTTCAGTGGGCAAATTTCTATTCATTCTTCAAGTCATATCTTCTCAGGGAAGATTTTCATGTCTAATGGTCCCACCCTCCCCGTACTTCCCTCTAAATTAGATACTCTATTTCTATGATTCCTTAGTAGCTTGTCTATATACATGCCAATAAATTTTGGTGTCCATGCTTTCTCCACCACTCTGGAACTCTATGATGTAAGAGACTGTGCTTGGCCTTTGTTTATTTAGTAGCTAACACATGCCTGGTCACACTAGAAACTCAAAACAAGTTTACTGATGTAAGAGATGGAAGACATGTGCCTGCCTGGGGAAAGAAGGAGAATGAACTGAAGGGGAGACAGCAGAGGGTAACTGAAAATCAGTTTGTGAAAGAGCCATAAAACTACTCCAAGGAGTTCAGATCCGAATTTACATTTCAGATTTTTTGTGAATGAGTCAAAATTAAGATAACTTCTTACAGAGTGGAGATAATGGAGTCTAGGAGGCTTGCTTGATGGTGACTGAAGCCATAAAGACAGACCAAGATGGCGATAGAAGTGAAGAAAAAGGCAACAAGTAATGATGAATTTGGCAACTAAATGGGTAAATATTTCACCAATGTGAAATGTTTATTCTCTTCAAATTTATAGAACATTAGTTGTTTTACTCCTAGTTAATAAGGTGTTATAAAATAATAATAGTTTTAGTACCTAATACTTACATAGATTTAATATGTGTCAGGCATTCATCTTGCTGGTGTTGTTACTGTTACGTGTCATTGAGCTGGTTCTGACTCATAGTGATCCTATGTACAACAGAATGAAACACTGCCTAGTTCTGCTCCATCTTCATAATTGTTGTTAATGCTTGAGTCAATTGTTGCAGCTACTGTGTCAACCCATCTCATTGAGGGTCTTCTTTTTCACTGACCCTCAACTTTACCAAGCATGTTGTCCTTCTCCAGGGACTGATCCCTCCTGACAACATGTCCAAAGTATGTGAGACGAAGTCTCGCCATCCTTGCTTCTAAGGAACATTCTGCTTGTACTTCTTCCAAGACAGAGTTGTTCGTTCTTCTGGCAGTCCATGCTATATTTAATATTCTTCATCAACACCACAATTCAAAGGTGTCAATTTTTCTTCAGTCTTCCTTATTTATCGTCCAGCTTTCGCATGCATATGAGACGACTGAAAACACCATGGCTTGGGTCAGGCACACTTTAGTCTTCAAGGTGACACCTTTGCTTTTTAACACTTTAAAGAAGTTTTGCAGCAGATTTTCCCAATGTGTCATCTTACCCTTGTATATATTTTATTTAATTTTCACAATAACCCTGTGAAGTAGGTACTATTACTATCTCTATTTTATGGGGAAAAGAGGTCAAAAAACTTGGTCAAATCACACAGCAAGTGTGCGGTGGAGCTAGGATTTGAACCCAGGCTCTCTGGTTCAGGGTCAGAGTTTTAACGCTCCATTAGATTGCCTGGAAGAGCCCTGGTGACACAATGGTTAAGCACTCAGCTGCTAACTAAAAGGTCAGTGGTTGGAACCCACCAGCAGCTCCACAGGAGAAAAGATCTGGTAATCTGCTCCCGTAATGATTAAAAGTTAACCCTATATGGCAGCTCTACACTGTCACATTGTGTCTCTATGAGTTGACATTGACTCAGTGGTGATGGCACACGACAACAGACTGTCTGGAGGACACTGCTTAATTTCTTAAACTTACTCTATGTCTATCAGTAATCTTTCTTTCCCTGGCAGTATTAACAAATACTTCAAGTATAAAAATCAGTTGTTTTATGTAGATTGCAAGAAACATACCCTAAACTCAAGCAAAGAAGACTTAGTCAAAAAAGGGTGTTTATTATGAAGATTCAGAAGTGGATATGCCCCAAGGGAAGTCAGTGGAATCTGGGAAAATCATATACACACACCAACTGCTCTCCAGCAGTCTTTCTCCTGGCAACTCCATGTGTATCAGGGTAGAGCTGTGTTCCATAGTAGGGCTTTCAATAGCTGATTTTTAAAATTTCTTCCACTATGCCTCTAAACACCTTCTTTAGGTTAGCAGCCAAGTACATTAACGCTTTTCACCACCAGACACTCCTCAGAAAACAAAAACAAGTAGTTATTAATTGGAAGGCCTTCTGTAATGAAAGCTTTTCTCTTTTTTGTTCTCTCTCTCTTCTCTGTCTCTCCTTCTGTCTCTCTCCTTCTGTCTCTGTTTATCTGTCTGCCTTTGTCTCTATTATCTTTCATGCCCACTTTATTCTGCTTCATTCTTCTCCTTGTCAACAGATTGGCTTTTACAGCCCTGCAGGTCCATGGCAATTTCAGCTCTGATGTTTCTGAGCTAATAGACTCAGTGTCTGCAGCTAAATAACTTACACTCTTAATCCATGAATTCTAGGGAGAAGGGATAGACTTGGCCTAGCTTGGATCACAAATCAACCCTTTATCTAATCACAATTGACGAGATGGGGCAAAGTCTCCTGACATGCTGCCTACTTAGTGGATTGTGGGAACAGGACTCAGAATTGCTGCCAGGCACCAATGACGTGCCTACTCCAGTAGTTATCGGCAATCAAAACTGTTCTATTAGCTCAAAAATTTTCATTGTGATTAACACACAAAAGCACTGTTATTTTTTTATGCTAGTATTTTTATGGGTCTGGTCATACATAATTAATATGGTTTTTAATGGCTTTTATTAAGCAACAAAATAACTACTTTTGTAAAAGAAAGATAATTTCTAGATCCTGACCTACATTATGGTTAATTCCAAAAATGTTCAAGTGCGAGAATGCATTAAATATGGCGCTAAAATCCAGTGGATAACCTACTTTTCCGTTTGAGAAAATATAAATTTAATATATTTGAAAGCAAATGTGAAAAAGAAAAAAAAAAAAAAAGATGCTATGGCACCAAATTTCCATAACCTTGGAAAATCACCCAAATTCTCTAGGTTCTCACCAGTCCTATAATTTGAGGTCATTTGGCTAATTTATTCTGAAAGTCTCTTCTACTTTCAAAATTATATAGCACTCTTTTTTCCTACAAGAATAGTACTTTAGGGGATGATCTAAAATCTAAAAAGAATTATATCCAAACAAAATTATCCAGCGATGATATAAAGAAATGCATGGAAAAGAAACCATTTTTACCACTTTTATACTGCTAGTAACAAACATAAATAGAGATAATATATTTTGTTTTCTTTTTCCCCCAGAGTAATTGCTATAACTTGAAATACATCTACTTATTTTGAATCTGAAATTTTAGGTTGTAGACAGTATTCAAAAAGCACCAAGTACCTAAAGACACGTATAAAACTCTAGTATGTCAAAAGGCAATTTTTAATTAAATAATTTCAGATATATCCAAGGGCACTCAGGGACCATTGGACAACTATAGTGACTTTGCTATCGCTGAGTAGTAAGTATGAGAATAACTTTCTATTCCTTGATTTGTGCATACTTATTTCAGACAGCTTACTTAGCTGTGTTTTTAAATGAGGTCCTTGCTCAAATTAAAGTAACCATATGGCATGACCAGCACAGCAGGAAAACAAACACCAACTCTTGTGCAGATAAAGCGTAGAAGGAAAATTAGAATAAACATAAGTGTACCAAAAAGTCATGAAAACAACCTTTGCTCCTAAGCCCAAAAATAAGTCAGGATAGAATAAAAGAATATCTGGCAGTAGTTCTAAAGTAAATTTAGTAAGTACTGGTATAACTTTCTCTTCTCTATTGGCTTGGTTTTCATGACCACCTGCTTTTTGTAATAATTTTTACTACATTTTTCGTAGGCTCAGTTTCAATATTAGGGTTTGTTCATGGGGTTGTCATGAGTTGGTATCCACTCGATGACAACTGGTAGTGGAACACAACATTTAAAAGAATGGCTCATTCGATCAGATGGCTGGCCAGCCAATCAAACTGGTGGTTTTATGGAACTGATCATTCATAGAGTGAGAACCAATTCACAGTGTCTACAATCCAATCAATTTCCAAGTCAGGAAAGTGGTGTATCAGAGTTGTATACTTTCACTATACCTATTCAATCAGTATGCTGAGCAAATAATCTGAGAAGCTGGACTATATGAAGAAAGAGGCATCAGGATTAAAGGAAGACTCATTAACAATCTGTGACATGCAGATTACACAATCTTGCTTGCTGAAAGTGAAGAGGACATGAAGCACTTACTGATGAAGATCAAAGACTATAGCCTTCAGTATGGATTACACTTCAACATAAAGAAAACAAAAATCCTCACAACTGGACCAATAAGCAATATGATGATAAACAGGGAAAAGACTGAAGTTCTCAAGGATTTCATTTTACTTGGATCCTCAACCAACACCCATGGAAGTGGCAGTCAAGAAATCAAAAGACACATTGCATTGGGGAAATCTGCTGCAAAAGACCTTTTCAAAGTGTTAAAAAGCAAAGATGTCACCTTGAGGACTAAGGTGCATCTGACCCCAAGCCATGGTGTTTTCAAATGCATAATATGCATGTGAAAGCTGAGCAACGAATAAGGAAGACCAAAGAAGAATTGATGCCTTTGAATTGTGGTGTTGGAGAAGAATATTGACTATACCACGTACAGCCAAAAGAATGAACAAATCTGTCTTGGAAGAAGTACAACCAGAATGTTCCTTAGAAGCAAGGATGGTGAGACTAAGTCTCACATACTTTGGACATGTTGTCAGGAGGGATCAGTCCCTAGAGAAGGATCTCATGCTTGGTAAAGTAGAGGGCCAGGGAAAAAGAGGAAGACCCTCAACAAGATGGATTGACACAGCAGCTGCACCAATGGGCTTAAGCATAGCAACAATTGCGAGGATGGCGCAGGACTGGGCAGTGTTTCATTCTGTTGTACATGGGGTCGCTATGAATAGAAACTGACTTGACGGCATCTAACCACAAAAACAACAGAACCCAATTCCAGGTATATTAGCACTCCTAGAGGAAATTAAAGAGGAAGCAATAAGTAGAGACATGATTAAGAGAAGTTCTACTACCACCAACAAAAAACTAGTCAAATAAGGTTTCAAGAGATTATTTGAATACAATGCATACCAACTAAAATATAACACCAGAAATAAAAATTAAAAACATAAATTGCTTGTTTCATAGATAACAATAAAATAAAGACATTTATGATGAAATCATTTACTACTGAACAGATGCTTTAATGGGGCTCTAACATGTTTTTTTTAACATGTAAGAAATTGGATGAGAACCAGGAGTGGAGGTAAAAGGAGCAAAAAGATGGTCAAGATTTTAAAAAGGTAGTCAAAGAAAAGAAAGATAATTAGGAGACAGCAGTGGAAACATTAGAAGTATCAGAAGAAAAAGAAATTAGGGATAAGAAATCAAGTTGATTAAATTATGGGTCTTTGGTAGCTACTGAATGAGAGGTTTATTTTGAAAAAAGTATATAGACTTTTAAATTTTTAGAATTTTATCATCCAGGCTTTAAAGTTTACACTCTGCACCCTGCCGCTAAACTCGCATTATGTATACCTTCAGAAACAATCTATCCCTTCTTTTGCCCCAGTTCCTATCAGTTTCCTCAAGAAGCCCTGAAAAGTTTATATGGCACCTCTCAAAATCTAATCCTCATAAAGCTTTATCTATTGCATTTTCTGAACCTATCTCCAACTCCTCCCCATACACTGCCTTTGTCAAGGTCCACAGTGACTTCCAAGTGTTAAATCTACTCACCAAATTTCAGTTCTTATCCATTGGGCTTATTGGCACTATTTGAGGTAGTCAATTCTTCTTGCCTCTTTGAACCCCCTTTTCACTTGGCTACCACATTCTCCAGCTTACTTCTTTCCTTTCTGGCTGCTCCTTCTTAGTTTCCATTGCAGTTTTCTCCTCCTCTCCCTGATCTCTAAACATTGATTATCCCCAAATCGCAGTAGTTAGACCTCTTCCCTTCTCAGTTCACACTCTCTCCATCAGACATTTCATCAAGTTTCATAGAAAATCCTGCCTATAGTTTATTGACTTCCAAATTACTACCACTAGCTACCATCTCTCTCTGAATACCAGACTCATACCCAACTGCTCACCCAATATCTCCACTTGGCTATCCAAAAGGCAGCTCAAACTTAGTGTTTCTAAAATTGAGTTGCTGATACACACACCACCCAAACCAGCAACTCCTGCCTTCTTCTTCATCACATTTCACAGCAATTCTATCCTTCCAATCGCTCAAGCTAAAATCCCAGTGTCATCTTTGACTCTTCCTCTTATATCTGTCAGCAAATTCTCATAGCTTATGCTTTAACTTATATTTTAACAGGATGACTTTAGCTTATGTTTTGAGAATGGACTGAAGAGAGCAAGCAGAGTGGAGAAACTATTAACACAATCCAAGCCAGAGATGACAGCAGCCTAGATCTGGATGCTAGCAGTAGAAAAAAAAAAATTTTTTTTTTTGAAAAATGGTTAGATTTTGGATATATTTTGAAACTAGTGCCAACAAAATGATTATTTTCTTGGTAATAATAAACTCTCATCTGCTGTCCAAATTTTAGGTGATTATAATGATTTTCACTTGTAGAAAAGGATAACTTTTTTGCATAGAATTAATCTCATCTGTGTTCCTTAATCTACCATATGTCCCATGATGTCAGGGCTCATGTCTGTCATCCTCACCTGTGCACTTCCTGTGCATAAAACAGTGACTGGCTCAGAGAAGACACTTCATAAATAGTTGTTGAATGAATAAGTACACTGCTTATTCTTTAAATTATTTACAGGTAGTCCCTGAAGTGTGACGGTGTTCCATTCCAACAACTGTTAGGCACTGTCAATTTGCTTCCAACTTATAGCAACCGTATGTACCACAGAAGGAAGCACTGTCCAGTCCTGTGCCATCCATGCAGTCATTTGTTATGCTCGAGCCCATTGTTGCAGCCCCTGTGTCAATCCATCTCATTGAGGATCTTCCTTTTTCATTGACCATCTGCTTTACCAAGCATGATGTCCTTCTCCAGGGACTGGTCCCTCCTGATAACATGTCTCAAGTATGCGAGAAGAAGTCTTGCCATAGTCACCTCTACAGAGCATTCTGGCTGTACTTCTTCCAAGACAGATACGTTTGTTCTTTTGGTAGTCTATGGTCCAACAACCACTCCATCATAAATTGGTTCTGACTTAAGTCAAATACCTCTTTTTTTTTTACTTTTCATTTTTATTGCCTTTATTATCAGTATCTTTATAAATCTGACCTTTATTTGTCCTTGGGCGTTGGAAACATTACATCTGAAAATGATAACACCAGCAAATTACACATTGCAACATTGTACATAGTGCATATTACAAATGATAAGATGTACCAAAAAAAAAAAAAAGTGGAGGGCCATAAGTACAGTTTGTCGTAACTCAAATATGTCCTAAGTCAAGGAGCACATAAATCTCCTTGACTTAAATCTGAGTGGTCTATATCTTCAGTTAGTTTATCTAGACTTTCTGGAAAATGTTTAAATACCTTAATTACACTTCAGGAAATTTATATATTTTTTTTCACCAGCTTTATTTCCTCTTTTCTATTACAAACGTAGTAGGATCATGTAACATAGACCACATTTTTACATATTTGAATTTTTTTAGCATGCTGAAGACTATGATGAAAAATAATATTCATCTTAGAGGTAGTTTTATTAGTTTGATGAAATGTGAAATGAAATTAAATGGAAATGTATTATAAGAAGTTTCTTTAGCATGCTTGGGAGAGATACCAGGATGTAATATTTATAATACCCCAGGCCAGAAATCAAGTTAGGTTCAAGCAACTTCTTAGCTAATTTTCATAATCATATTTTCTTGTATAAAATGGGAATTCTAATACATAATCTGTAATGACTGTTATAAGAAACAAATGAAACATAAATTTCAAAAGCAGTGACATGCCAGAGAGATGTAGGTAGCTATAATAAAAATTACCGGTGAGTGAAAGGAGTCCACTGTTAGGTCCCCTGAGATGTGGATCACTTGGAGACAGACATATGAAGAAAAAAGGAGTGTGAGATTGGAGGCTGAGTTCAACAAGAGTAGAAGCCACGGTAAACACATGGATTTCCTCTCTTGATACATTATTAAAATTGTAGCAATTCCCACAGTGCTTGGAATAACATGAATACCAGTGAATATATACATATCCTACATATATACTCTTACACACACTTGCCAAAACTTCCACTCCCCCCACCCCCTACACAATCTGCCAAAATAAAAGAAATAGAAGATAACCTAAGAGCCCAGAATTTCTGATGGAGACCATAGGTACAGCTCATGGAAACAAAGTAGCAGAAGAAAGAGCCACAGCAGCCAGATGAGCACTAAGCCAAGGACAGCCTACGTGCTTGGGATTCAAATTACTGTGACAAAGTAACTTGAAACTGAAGCCAAGGCCTAGCTAGGAAAAGACCCCTCTGTTCATGGTTTTAAGGGATATGAGAGAGTGGAAATGAAGTGAACCGCCAAGAAAGGGCAGTAGAGAATGGGGTCAGTGTTCCAAGATTGCATGGGAATGCCAGTAAATACTCAAACCACCTATGAATTTACAGTAGACATGAGATATGATGCAATGCACTAGTCATTCACAGCAACACTCTGTAGTTAGTGCTGAGATTTACTTTCATGAGAGTTAAGATTAGCTATTGTATGGTACAGGCCAAGCATCAGTGATATAGTTGACAGTAGGGATGGAAACCACTCAAGAAGCAAAAATAAAAAAATAAAAATAAAAAAAGTAAAGGGCCATGAATTCAAAGTCATAGCCTTTAAAGAAAAATCAATTTTTTTTTTTTTTTTTCCTGGATGCCTTAGTAGACCAATGCTTCTCAAACATTTCTGAGCCTACAATTTACCTGGGAGCTAGTTAGATTTCAGATTGTTTCTGTAGGTCTAGGGTAAGGCTTGAGAATTTGCATTTCTAACAAATTCCCTGGGGATGCTAATACCCCTGGTCCATGGACCCACACTTAGAACAGCAAGATTCTAGACTATAAGCAACTTGAGGGCAAGAAATGAGTCTTCTGTGACTACTCATTGGCCTCATGCAAGCCATGGCCTACTGCTTTGCTCTGCTGGACCCATACAATTTAAAGTCTATGCTTAAAAATCAGGAGATTTCACATAAAAATTAGATCTCCTGGATCTGCTAAAAACAGTTAGGGTAGCTGACATTGCTAGGTCTAAAGATTTGTATTGTAATGATCCACTGGATCTGAGTGAAAGTCGTCTCTTTAAACAGGCAAGTTCCCTCCAAATCCCTACAGTCCCCTTAGATCCCTAGTACATCCCTGATAGAGGCCAAACCCATTTGCAATGCATCATGCAATTGGTATACAGATATTGTTTAGTTGTTGTTGTTAGGTGCCGTCGAGTCAGTTCCAACTCATAGCAACCCGATGTACAACAGAACTAAACACTGCCCGGTGCTATGCCATCCTCACAATCGTTGCTATACTTAAGTCCATTGCTGTAGCCACTGTGTCAATTCATCTTATCTCATTGACCCTCTACTTTACCAAGCATGACGTCCTTTGTTTAGTAGAGACATATTTTTCCATGCCCATGTCTATCAAAACTGAGAAAACAAACTTAGATCAAGTCATATCGTGTTCTATACTTTTTCTAATTCAGTCATTTACATTACCTGTCAATATTCAATATGCAACACCCGGACTAATTCATCAATCTATCTCCAGTACCTAAGACAGCTGGCATACAGGAGTGTTGAACTGAATTCCTAATGTAAAACACATTCAAAGAACACAGAGATTCAGGACCGAGAGCCTTCTTTTGGGGTCCTTTAGCAGTGCCCTGTTTTGCAACATTAGTATTTCCACAGTGAAACTGGTTTTATTGCGCAGGCAGGTCCATGAGCTATATTTATACCTACCTACAGTTATTTTTTTTTTTTTTTTACAGTTATTTTAGGGTCACTGTGAGTCGGAATCAACTTCACAGCAACGGGTTCACAGTTAATCCATAGGTAGACGTTCATGGCCAACATTTTACAGAATTTTGTGGCCTGACAATTGAACTACAGGATGGAGCTCTAGTGATCTGCTTTTTGAAAACTATCTTGGTCACTGGTATTAGAAATGGTGATAAAATTAAAATTAATAATGCAACTTTACTATATACTGGTTAATTTGGTAATTTCTAACATTGGCACTGCCTCAGTTCTGTATACAGATTTCCACAACCCTAAAAATAGCTTAAAAAATTTTTTTTTTTTTTGTTTGGATTTTACTGAAAATTGAGATCAAAAGACAAACTAAATAGCCACAAAAGGTCGGAATAAAATGAAATCCCACTTTCAGTGGTTAGAAATCATAATTTATACTTTTATATGATTTCTTCGCACAGAAGTGGGAAACATGACTCCTCTTATCAGATCCTGTGCATTTTTCACACACACAAAAAAAAGAAACAGTTGGGTAAATGTTTCCAGACAGGATTAAGGAAGAAGAAGGTATATATAAGTATATATATACGTGTGTGTGTATGTGTGGTAGCAGAGAGTGGAGTGGCATGGAAAAAAAACAGATTTTAAATAGAATTATGATGCTTGCTTAACTCAGACACTTTTAAATAAGAAAAATAAAACTCAATATAGTTTAACATAGCTCAGGAATAATTTTTTTCTTTCAGAAGAGAACTATTGAAAATATGAACAACAGAAAACCAAAACCAAATTAATAGAAAGGCAGGTTCTAGTCAAAATACTGATTTTTATACTTGGAGAATATTTTTTGAGTTTGATATACTGCTGGTTGCCCAAGTCTCAAAACATGTTCCCTTTCTTGTTTACCATAAAATGGTTGACCAGCATATTTTTAAAATTACACTACCCACAATGTCTCCCTCCTTCCCACAAAATACACATGAATACACACATACCACCATTGCTTTCCTTTTTAAATCTACTTTAAAATCAGAGCAGCCCCAGACAAACACAGCAAGTCTTTTTTGACTTTTTACCTTTCTTTGTTTCTATTATCCCATTCATATTTGACTTCCCTATTCTTTTGTTGGGAAACCCTGGTGGCGTAGTGGTTAAGCGCTATGGCTGCTAACCAAAAGGTTGGCAGTTTGAATCCACCAGACGCTCCTTGGAAACTCCATGGGGCAGCTCTACTCTGTCCTATAGGATCACTATGAGTTGGAATTGACTAGACGGCAATGGGTTGTTTTTTTTTTTTTTTTATTTAATGCTTTTATTGTACCCTTTCACTAGCCACACAAAAGCTCTCCATTGCATGAATCTGTGAAGAATATACCTTTTCCAAGAAACGTCCCATCATTTTCCTATCTCTCTCTCCTCTATCAACACTCCTCATCTCAAAAGTACTCTAACTTGATAATATTACAGTGAATTACTCCTCCAAAGGTGGTCATTACAGTGAGCTGTGGTGGCTTAGTGGTTAAGTGCTCAGCTGCTAACTAGGAGGTTGGAGGTTGGAACCCATCAGCTGCTCCATGAAAGAAAGATGTGGCAGTCTGCTTCCATAAAGATTACAGCCTTGCAAACCCTATGGGTAGCTCTACTCTGTCCTACAGGGTCCCTATGAGTCAGAATCGACTCGACAGCAATGGATTATGGTAAGGTAAGGTGGGAACTACATCTGTGAGGCAATTGGTCAGAGAGCATCAGAGGGGAAAGAATGAATGAACCAATGGCACCCTTAACTGTGGAGCAAAATAAATGGGCAAGGAAACACTAACCCTTAATATGCTCTTTCTCTGGAAGGCAGCAGAGCATGAGAGAAGTACACTAGCCTGGAAAGCAGGATTCCACTGTCATCTCTAGAGCTGCTGGCTTTTGGGATCACGGGTAGGTCCTCAAACTCTGCAAACTTCAGTTTAACTGAACAAGCGTCTGTTAAATAAAGTTAGTTTTCTTTGTGATTTTTATAATATATCACATCATATTAACTCACTTCAACTTAGGTTGTTACAATTTCAAAAAACTCTAACAAGCCACAAGTAATACGGCTAGAAGTTTGTAAAAAAAAAATCTAGATTTAACAAGTAAAAGAAATGAGATAACCACTAAGCCAAATAGATTATATTTATCTGCCAAGGATATAAAAAAAGGAGATGTGAGACAAGAGATGTCATGGTATATTTTGAGTTCAACATAACATAAAAACAATGCTCACCATAAAACATTTACTTAGCAACAAAACAATATTTGGTAGTAAATTCATATTTTATTAAAAACTTTTATTATAACCATAAAAAAATCAAACCAAACCCACTGCCGTTGAGTCAATTCTGACTCATAGTGACCTTATAGGACAGAGTAGAATTGCTACATAGAGTTTCCAAGGAGCGCCTGGTAGATTCAAACTGCCAACCTTTTAGTTAGCAGAAGTAGCTCTTAACCACTATGCTACCAGGGTTTCCAAGAGAGTTGCACTGGCCGGGAAATGAACCTGGGTCAACTGCTTGGAAGGCAGCTATGCTCACCAGTATACAGAGGGCTATACCTAAATCAGTGAAAAATTATTTTGTTATTTTGTTTCACTTACAAATTTTTAAGGCAGCAATACCAAGGAAAAGTTATAATTATTTTGTCATGAACAATAAATTAACAGGGAATACTATGCATGAATAAAGCGGGATAACCTTGCTTAAGAGATGAAAGGGCAGAACGTGTCTGAGTAACCACAGACTGCTTTGGAGATTTATTTTGTGTCTAAATCATTAATTTATCATATTAGAATGCTGGACATCATTCCCTTAACTTTGAACTTATTTCTGAAATGTATAGGCATTTCAAATGTTGATGTGACTAAAAGTTACTTTCAGGAGAAATCAGGCAGCTTTCCTACAGTATTTAAAGTGCTGTTCAAGACACTTCGGGATGTACTCAATGAACACTTGCTGTGGAATACTTTGTGCAAGAAGTCTTCTAGGCACTTAAAATTCCAGCTTTAGAGTTGGTATATTGTGATTTGGGGGATATTTTTGTAAGTCAGAATAGAGCAGGTCATTTACCAAACGAAGCTATTGTTGTTAGGTGCCACCGAGTCGATTTTTCGACTCGTAGTGACTCCATGTGACAGACAGAACTGCCCATTAGGGCCTTCTAGGCTGTAATCTTTAAGACAGCAGATCACCTGGTCTTTCTCCTGCAGAGCCACTGGGGGGGTTCGAACCGCCAGCCTTTCAGTTAGCAGCCGAATACTTAACCATCGCATCACCAGAGCTCCTTACCTTAAAATCATACGAAGTAATATATAAGTATTAAAGTGTAACGAATGTTCTCATTAAATTAAAAAAAAAAAAAAAGACATGTTCTTTAAATACAAGATTTAGCTTAAAACCACTTATATCCAGATAGGATGCAGATAGGAACTAAATCATACAATTGTATTTATCACATTTATTTTAATGTGGCAGTACCCTATTGGTTAATATCATAATTTCCTTAAAATTAAAATAGGCTGCAAATACCAAAGTTTACAAAAAATCTTAGGTGAGAGTTAAGATTTAATGGAATTTGAATGATAATTTGTTAAAATAAGAATTTATAAAACAAAACCTTATAATGAGACTGCGACTTAGAAAATAATATTAGAATCATCATTTCCTGTCCTTGAGCATAGAGAATGTGACCCAGCTGAAGCTGGGCTCACAAGGACTCACGAGACAATACCTAAGACAATCTTTGATATATCTTTTAGGGAGACTTCCACATGGACAAATCATCAAAGAGAACACAAAAGACTTTCCACTCTTAATCTTTTTCTATTAGCATCTAGTGAATAGAAAATTTGTTGGACCAGTGAAGACCTTCCTTACTATCCTTACTGAAACCTGTACCAATGATTGTTAAGAAAGATGATTCAAGATGTAGGATCACAGTTTCTAGCCAATCTATGAAAAGGCAAAGCTTTCAATGGTTTTGTCCATTTGTAATGTTAATATATACTGATGACTCTGTAATGTTCCTTGGACTTGGGCAGACGTGACTGTGGCAGCACGCTTGTCCGTTTTCCCATTCTTGCCTATTCTGTAATTTTTTCCTGGGACTCGGGCAGACGTGGCTGTGGCAGTGTGCTTGTCCGTTTTCCCACTTTTGCTTATTTTGTAGTATTTCCTTGGATTTGGGCAGGCATGGCTCTGGCAGTATGCTTGTCTTATTTCCCTCTTTTGCCTTTTTAAATATATGCTGAATAAAACTTTCCTTTTGCTTTTTTTTTTTTTTTTTGCTTTACTAAACTTTGTGATGTTTTTACCCTACAACAGCTCACTTAAGATATAATTTAGAGATTCAGTTCTAGTCCTTAGGTTTTCCCTTATTCTTTGCACCTACTGGGTATAACTTCAGTTCTGAATGGTTACCCAAACCAGCCTTCTGATAGCAACAGAACAAGAGTGGCAACTATTGCATGTATTTATACAGAGACCAAATTTACAATAGCTGTTCTTTATATATGCCGGAGAAGAAATCAAATGGATACATTTCCTTATGCTCATATAAAGACTAGTACCTTCTTTCACCCTAAAAACCCCAAAGTTATTGGTAAACATATATTTCTAAGAACAACTCTGTTTCAACTATTCAACAGCCATAAATTCTAAATCGTTAACTAATAGTGGTGAAGATGTATGATAAGGTGCTTTGTTTGAGTTCGATATAACATGATGTATTTTTTTATTTAGTTCAGCATAAAATGCACCAGTGTTGACAAGAGTTATTTACTACATTACTGTTGAAATAATTTAGGCTAGTTAAAATGGTTGTGAATTTGAATTGAATTGAATTGTCCATCATTTAAATATCAATCCCAGATAGAGTCACCCAAAAGAGTAGCCCTTAATATACCCTGGTGGGCCCAATCAGATACAGGGTTAATGGGGACCAAAGTCAATCTAAAGTTAAAGTACTCATTAAGCTAGACCTCTCCTAAATTTTAAAAAAGAAATCATCTTGTCCATATCATGTAATACAAGATCATGTTCCCTCTGAGTGTTCCCTCTGCTAAGTGCTTGAGCAGGAAAACATGGCCCTATCCTCAAGCACACACCTACGACCCACCTCTTTGAGGACTCAAAGATTAAAAGGCTTGAAACTCTGCAACACTAAGCCACGCATGCCAATTTTAAGCCCCGTGTCCATCACGCCTAATGCATACAGAGTATTCGCTGTCAGATACTTCTTTGGGTCTTCAGACACTTATCCCATAATCCAGTCAGGAACTGAATGCTCACCAAAGGCTTACCTGGGACATTTAATATGTGAAAGTCACAACTTAATAAGGCTATTACCTTGGGCTTCTTTTAGGTACTCTATTTGTCTATTTGTGTGTGTGTGTGCGTGTGTGTGTGTGTTTTAAGATAAAGTATCTCAAAACAAAACCATAACAATTGGGCTAGCTACAGAAATCTACTGAATGAATTTATTAAAAATCATTAGGGCTTACAGAGACTGAGCATAAAATGCATATTTAATAACATTCCTGAATCTTTTGTGAAGTCATGGTTGAAAAAAAAAAAAAATAAGCTATCCCATATTCTTCATTAAAGGATCCATGACCAGAAAGCACTTCAGGAATTTATTACCAGGAAAAAATAACACAACAACCATTGAATCTTTAGATATGTTTTAGTGTTTAATTTAATAGAAAATAGAAACTAAAAGATACAAAAGGTTTCTATTGTCCTCCATCCATTTAGGCACCTGGAAACTGAGGTAATTACCCATGCAATTATAAAACAACTTTTACTTTAGAAAGTTTCCAATAACATCAATTTTAGTGCTTTCTTGGACTGTGTTTCTGTACCTTAAAAAAAAAAAAAAAAAAACTTGCTGTAATCACCAATTTTTGAGCTGAAATGAGATGTTTCATTTATTTTAACTAACGTTTACTTTTTATTTGAAATTAAATTGTTTATATATGTTGAAATAATCTAAAACTCTAAAAAGATGATTCCTTAGTTACAGAAAAAAAAAAGTGAATTCAAAATTAAAGACTATAAAAGCATTGGAAATAACAAGCCTACCAAATTCTTTTCCTCAAAGATTAACATGTACTAACTCCATTCATCCATCCCAGACATATCCACTGAGGGTCTACTAAGTGTCAAGCATTTTGATAAATGTTAGTGATACGGATCTGAACAAAATTGATCTTTTTTTTTTTTTTTTTTTTTTGTTATCATGGAGCTTATAATCTAGTGGAGAAGGTCACCCCGTTGCCATCAAGTCGATTCCAACTCATAGTGACCCTATAGGACAGAGTAGAACCACCTCCTAGAGTTTCCAAGGAGCGCCTGGTGGATTCGAACTACCGAACTTGTGGTTAGCAGCTGTAGCTCTTAACCACTACGCCACCATGGTTCACATAATCTAACAAATAAATACAAATTTTAATAAAATTTAGAAGATCAGGGAAGGCTCTATGAGGAAGTAACACACTAAAGGTAAAAATTCCTGTACTATAATCTTTAACACACTGAGTCACAATCTTTTTCTGTGTATTAGTTCTAAAGTCACCACATAAGGCAAAAATTATTCATACTCCAACTTGTCCTTGAAAATTCTTAAATTTTCCATGAAGTAGAAGACACATTATTTTAAGTCTACATCCCTGTATATTTGTGTAGAAATTGAAACTAACTGAAGGATTCAACCCTTCCATCTCAGGATCACCCAAGGGCATTAAAAAAAAAAAAAAGGGCATAGCTGAATAAAATAGGGAGCAGATCAAACCACAGCATGTAAATTGCTTTCTTTATCTCTACCCTCATTCTCTTCTTCTCTTTCCAAGTTATATTACTGATTTCCTAAATTAAATTCCCCTCTGATGGGACTTCACTAAATGGGGTGCCTCCCTGTTTCTCTAGAATGAAATTTTCCCTAGGGCAAGGTCTATATTTGTATTACGTGCATCTAACTTTATACCTGAGACCTAAAAAAAATAAGAAAAAAGTCTGTTCAATGAGCATGGAAAGCTGTTGCCAAAACTCCATTAGCCTAGGAAAGAATGTTGTTTTTTTTTGGAATCCAAGGTATGCTAACTGAAAACAATTGAAGAAAGTTACACATTAAAAGGCATTTTAAGTTGACTGTGGTGACTAAGAATACCCTGGTGGTGTACTAGGTAAGTGCTATGGCTGCTAACCAAGAGGTTGGCAGTTCAAATCCGCCAAGTGCTCCTTGGAAACTCTATCGGGCAGTTCTACTCTGTCCCATGTGGTCGCTATGAGTCGGAATCAACTCAACGGCAGTGGATTTGGCTTTTTTTTTTTTGGTTTTTGATATTGACTAAAGTCAAGTGGTAGAATTATAAATTATGGCAAAAGGCAACACCAGACTGGAACCGCAATTAAAACACTCATTTCAGATCAATGATTATTTTATGTGGGCCAGCCATGTGTTAGGCACTATTCTAGACATTTATTTAAAAAGCAATGACGAAATAGTATTTCGAAGTCCAGAGAAGTGAAGGAAATAACATTAAATGTGTATAAAATTTAGCTACTTTTATTGAGCAAGCCAGGACAATAAAAAAGATAACAAACATTATGAAATGTATCCATGTCTTTAAAAAGTGAAGAGTTCAGCAAGGGATGGAAACAACAAAATGTTTAAATGACACCCAAGACCTATATGAATAAAGCATGGTTCCTGTCCTTGAGGGACCTACAGTCTAATGGACTAAGAGGCCATAGAGACTGTCTCTTGATGGACTAAGAGACAAGTACGTTCAGTATAATATCTAAAGACAAGTCTAAGATAAAGACATGCATTTTGTGGCACGGTAGCGGGGAAAGGCAAGGGAGTTTAAAGGAGCTAGGGGAAAAAAAACACGAGACTGCCTAACAGCAGGCTCTTTGAGAAGCCATTCAGTGTTACTAGAGCAGAGAAATGAGGCTATACACTTACACACGGACCAGATCATGCCCCTTCTGTATGCCATGCTGTGGAGATGAAACTTCTCCCTGTGGCCCTAGGGCACTCACAAGGCTGTAGTGTGGTCAGATTTGCATTTTCAGGCAGCCATTCAAAGACTGGTCGGAAGGCATTAGGATTGCATCGGGACAATCAACGAGGTGCCTTAAGAGAGTTAAGATGAGAGATGGTAATGATTTAAGCAAATGCAGTGATAACAGACATAGGAGGAAGAAATGAAGAAAGGAGTTAAGACATAAAATTAAGCAGGACTTGGTGACTTGATGGAGCCCTGGTGACACAGTGGTTAAGAGCTTGGCGGCTAACCAGAAGTAGTTCGAATCTACCAGCCCCTCCTTGAAAACCCTATGGGGCAGTTCTACTCTTTACTATAGAGTCTCTATGAGTCAGAATCCACTAGATGGCAATGGGCTTGTTTTTGTTTGTTTATTTGTTTTATTTTTTTGTGATTGATGAAATGTCAGGAATGAGAAATGGATTTCTAGCTTAAATACACAAATGGCATTGCCTTTAATTAAAAGGACGAATTGCCAAAAATTTTTTGTTTAAATAAAACTGTTCTTTAAAGAAAATATTTAGTTGCTCCCATTGTCATGAAAGGAGAGAAAGATCTTAGGACCAGAGTTATGTCACAATTTGAATTAAAATCAGTCTTTAAAGGCAGGACAGTTAGGGAATGACTCACATTGCAAATTAGTTTGCTTTAGCAATGTTCTGTTATGAATGTGGCCCCTCCATTGTATATAAGTATATGCTGACAGAGTATTAACTACTCAGTAGAGAAACTGAGGGAAGGAGATGAACACAGGTAGAGAAATCTAGAATGAGAAATAGAAGTTGTTTCCAACTGAAGATCAGAACATTTTCTTAAAAATAGTGATTCAAAAAAATATGTCTCTCACACATATAAAATATAAAAGAAGCAAGAAGCCTCCGTATATGACCAACACGACTTTTATTTTTTGTGGGTTTTTATTTAGGTGCTTACTGTACGACATGCCAACAAGCACTTTTTGAACACCTATTCTCCACAAAGTACGGTCATGAGCTGTGATCCTTTTATTCTTCTGAAAATAAAGACACACATACAGATACGTACGTATTTCCAAAAAAAAAAAAAAAAAAGTTACAGTATATCCTTTGGCAAATTACTTAATTTGTATAATTTGACCACTGAATTATAAGGCCTTTTACAACTCTGACATAAATGTGGGAACCTGATCACACTTCAGTATAATAAAACACCTACTAACTCCTAGAAAGCTTAATATTTTAATTATTTATTCCTAGTCTATAAAACACAGGTAGAGAAATCTAGAATGAGAAATAGAAGTTGTTTCCAACTGAAGATCAGAACATTTTCTTAAAAATAGTGATTCAAAAAAATATGTCTCTCACACATATAAAATATAAAAGAAGCAAGAAGCCTCCGTATATGACCAACACGACTTTTATTTTTTGTGGGTTTTTATTTAGGTGCTTACTGTACGACATGCCAACAAGCACTTTTTGAACACCTATTCTCCACAAAGTACGGTCATGAGCTGTGATCCTTTTATTCTTCTGAAAATAAAGACACACATACAGATACGTACGTATTTCCAAAAAAAAAAAAAAAAAGTTACAGTATATCCTTTGGCAAATTACTTAATTTGTATAATTTGACCACTGAATTATAAGGCCTTTTACAACTCTGACATAAATGTGGGAACCTGATCACACTTCAGTATAATAAAACACCTACTAACTCCTAGAAAGCTTAATATTTTAATTATTTATTCCTAGTCTATAAAATATGGATAATCTTATATTTCCATAAAAGACGATGAGATAAATAGATGGTTGGACTCCTTTATCTTAAAGTAAATGTCACAAAATTTTATAATGTGATGTACTATAGCCATCATAGATGTTGCGTTCCATGAATTGGATTTTTCCAACAATAAAGATGAGATTCCAGAGATTCTCTACCCATCATCACCCTTATCACAATATTTATGTGGAGATACACATTTTGCATTTTTAACATTTCTGCAAATGGGGTGTATCTCATAATAAATTGATATTGTTAATGTTTCTTTTTCTCTATCTGTGTAATAAAATTTATAGTGAATCTGAGAATTGTGGAAATAAAATCAGAGCTATCAGTTATTGAGAATTAATGCTGCTTCTAGAAACCATGCTAAAGGGAACCTAGTTATTAAACAAACCTTAGAAGCCAGGTCCACATTCTTTATTTGAATGACCTGTGTAAACTCCTAGCGAGATTATTGTTGTCTTTATTTTAAATTACAAGATAATATGAAAAAAACAGTTCAGGTGACTACACATTGTTTTGTGACTCCTTTCTAAAATAATGGCAGGAAAGAATAGTCAGTCTTTGCAGGAAAGACTGCCATCTGGACATGTGATTTCCAGTTTTCCTGTAGTAAACTAAAAGAGAAACAAAATAAGCTGAGTAACTACAGGTCATAGCAAATACCCAAATCCAGCAGAGACCATCTTTGAGAGAAAGGAAACTGAAAAACACTCTTTATTGTGAAGTTATGACACCCAGGAGCACACTTTCACTCTCTCACTTTCTTGTTCTCCTGCTCTCTCTCTCTTAATAAAAATTTAAGAGCACAAGAGGTTTTTAACCAAGTATAGTATCAAGTGATATTGCTGACCAGTGAGAAAGCTGTAAAAGACTGACCGCCATTTTCTATGAACGCTGATGGATGGATTAAATCCCATCCTGATACACACACACTTTATGGAGGAGTTTAGCTGAGTTACTAATCATACACAAACATTGTAGTCACTTAATTTCATCTCCAAATACAGTGCAGCCAAGTGTTGGAGGAGGTAGGAAGAGAAATATATTTTGAAGCCGGCTCCTGAAGTAAAAACCATTATAATAAAAATTTCTTTAGGAAAATGTTATACTCATAATAAATTTACAATATTCAAGTTTAAGACCCACTAAGTTAGCCCTAGTGGTATCATGGTTAAGTGCTCAGCAGCTAACCAGTAGGTCAGTGGTTCGAACCCAGCAGCTGCTCGGTGAGAGAAAGATGTGACAGTCTGCTTCCATAAAGATTTCTTCCTTGGAAACCCTAGGGCAGCTCTACTCTGTCATATAGGGTCACTAAGAGTCAGAATCAACCTGACGGCAATGGGTTTCAGTTTGTTTTTTAAGTTAGCCTGAAGGAAAGATGAAAGTAGAGATACACGGGCATTTTGCCTTTAAGATAATTCTGAAATCTCTGTCATTATGTGGCAGGATAGAAGAAGGCAGCATCAAGGCACGTCACAACTCAAGAAGTGCCATTCATGTGGCTACCTATGTAGACAGTATCTACCAACGCTGTCCAGTGCTTATTTTTAGCAATGCTACACTGAGGCTCTAGATTAAGAATTTTAAAGTATTCCTGCTTGTTTGCACGGTATATGCCCCATCTACTTAATCTAGAGCTCCTATAAAGTACCTGCTTGCTAACAGAGCTGCCCATTTTCCCGAGAATTAGGGAGAATCAAATACTGTATGATGTGACTCCACTAGGACACATAAACTAGGTACCAAAGAAAGATTTCCTCCCTCAGGCTTCCTGTGGATACCTTCCCAGATGATGAAATAAAATGGGAGCAATAGAATTGTGCCACTTGTTACCTTTTATTACTAGCAAATGGAGGCTCAGATACATTTTTATGAAATACCATTAGGAGAAGACATGGGCTCCTATTTGCCATGAGCTATTGATGATTCCCAGAAGGAAAACTAAATATTAATAATGACCAGCATTTATTAAACACTTAATCTGGTCACACATTTACAAATATGATCACATTAACAACACATTTGTAAGGCAGAGATTATCAACATCATGTGTCAATGAGAAAAATGAAGTTAGAGAACTTAAGTCATTTATCCAAGATCCTGACTCATATGTAGGTAGGAAGGCCAGCATTTGAATCCACCTTAGTGGAACAAGATATTCTTGCATGCTTTGTATTACGAAATTATTGAAAAGATGACTTTGGCTTAACATGAGAAAGTACTTTTTAAACAGTTATAGTTAACTGACACAAACGCCAGCTTGTGAGGCAGTGAACTCCAATAACTCCAAGTGATAATTATATATTTCCAACTGCAATTATAGTTGTAAAATAATTTTCACATACTTAACTTATTCAACCTATATATTCCTATGGGTCAAACATTATTTTAATTCCTATTTAATAAGAATTATGTGAACATGAATCTTACACAATGTAGAAAACTGGTTTAGTTATCTGCTAAGAGAATTTCCCACTCTAAAATCCTATGGTTCCCTGAAGGTGTGGAGGAGACATTTTTGAGCCAGTCGTCTTTCCAGGGTTACTTGCTTTATGTGGATGATGCTGCAACTCATACTCAGTAACTGATAAATAGTTCTTCTGGAATCAGCTAAATATGGTGCCACAGAGCTACCCACCTCAGAGTACTATCATGTTCCTCATATTTAGAGCTGCTTCCCCCGCAGGGGTGGGTAAAAATAAAGCAGCAGCTGTCTGGGACAAAGTGTGTGTAGGCAGCAGACAAGAATATGCTCAACTAGGAACTGAAAATCTACAAATTCAGGTCTCCCTCCTATAAATATCTTATTACACTCTGTCATGGTGACATCAAGATTAATTCCTGCTCAACCATCCTTAAGACACCATTGAGATCAGAATTTTATGTCCAAAGGCTATTGCTAGGAAAAAGAGTAGATAGAAGGAGAACTCTAAAAATCATAAAATTAAAACAAAGCAGATGTAATCTACATGTCCAGGACCCACATTGCCAGAGACCTCACAATCAGATCACATTAACTATTTTTTAAAAAAGACTTTATACTTTTGATTTACAGAAAAAAAATTGATAAGAGAGTTCCCATATACCCTACACCCAGTTTCCCCTATTATTAATACCTTACTTTAGTATGTCACTTTGAGGGCTATGGTGTGCCTGATTCAAGCCATGGTATGTTCAATTGCCTCATACGCATCCAAAAGCTGGACAATGAATAAGGAAGATCAAAGAAAAACTGATGCCTTTGAAGTATGGGGTTGTTGAAGAATGTTGAATACACTATGGACTACCAAAGGAACGAACAAATCTGTCTTGGAAGAAGTACAACCAAAATGCTCCTTAAAGGCAAGGATGGCGAGACTATGTCTCACATACTTTGGGCATGTTATCAGGAGGGATCAGTCCCTGGAGAAGGACATCATGCTTGGTAAAGTAGAGGGTCAGCAAAAAAAGAGGAAGACCCTCAAGGAGACTGACTGACACAGTGGCTGCAACAATGGGCTCAAGCATAACAACAATTGTTAGGGTGGCAAAGGACCAGGCAGTACTTTGTTCTGTTGTACTTAGGGTCGCTGTGAGTTGGAACCGGCTCGATGGCACCTAACAACAACTTTAGTATGGTATATTTGTTAAAACTAGTGAACCAATGTTAATACATTATTATTAACTGAAGTCCATCCTTCCTTCAGATTTCCTTAGTTTTTCACTAATGTCCTTTTTCTCTTCCAGAATGACATGCAAGTTTCACATTACATTTCAGTTGTCATATCTCTTTTAGGCTATTAACTATTTCTCAGACTTTCCTTTTTTTTTTTTTTTTAAAAAGACCTTGAGAGTTTGCAGGAGCATTGGTCAGGTATTTTGGAGGATGCTCCTGTATTGGAATTTGTCTGATTATTTTCTTACGATTGTACTGTGGTTATGGCTTTTGGGACTCATATATGACTCATAAGGCTATATAGCTTCAATAAGATCATGTATGAATTCGATGTTCATCACATCATATCAAAGGTGCATACTGTTGACATGATTCAACACTACGGATATTGCCCTTGACAACCTGACTGAGAAAGTGTTTGTCAGGTTTCTCCACTGTGAAGTTATTCTCTCCCCAGCCACATTGGAAAGCAGTTACTATTTGCAGCCCACACTTACAGAGTGTGGAGTGAGGAGTTATAATCTACTCCCTTAGGGTGGCATATCTACATAAATTATTTGAAATTCTTCTGCACAGGAGATTTGTCTATTCTCCAGTTATTTAGACCTGCATGGACTCATGGATTTTATACTTTGGGCTATAACCCAATACCATTTTTTTTTGCTCATATTTTTCCAGCTTTGGCCATTAAGAGCTCTTTCAGTTCTTATCTGTATTGTGATGACATATACCCATCAATGTTTTCATTTTGGGGGGCATTTCCTTTTTTGGCAGTATAAGATGCTCCAGGAACATGGTACATATTTCTTGCCCAGTTTTAAAATCAGCCATTTTTCCAAAGAACCGTAGTTCCTCTGACTGATGAATGGTATGAAAAACCAAGATCTGGGTGCTAGGTATACTCCTTGCTACGGGGGTGTTCCAGCTTTTAGCCTCTCTCAGCTTATGCTACTGTTGTTGTGTGCTATTCAGTTAATTCCAACTCATAGCGACCCTTTAGGACAGAATAAAACTGTCCCATAGGGTTTCTAAGGCTATTATCTTTACAAAGGCAGACTGCTACATCTTTTTCCTGAGGAGCAGCTGGTGGGTTCAAATCACTGACCTTTCAGTTAGCAGCTGAGCACTTAACCACTGCACCACCAGGGCTCCTTAGCTGATGCACAAGGAAATAATGTGTATGTGTGATGACACAGGGTCGGGGGATACTACCCTGTGTATCCACATATATTTATAAATATTTCTATGTTTAATCATCTTTTTCTATATAAAGCTCATACACAATATATTAGGGAAAACTCCACACAGCTTTGTGGGAGTACTTCTAATATTATGTCAATTAAAATAAAATAGCATTGCACGCATATAGTATGACAACAATGAAAAGAAACATGAAGGATATGTAGAATATCTTAAATATTTCTGGAAAGAAAAATTGGATTATCTACAAAGAATAAGGAAACTGGCTGGCATCAGACTTCTCATCAGCAAGTTGCATATATGAAGATGATGGAGCAGTGCTGTCAAAGTTCTGAGAGAAAAGTCTATAAACCTACAGTTTTATATCTAGTCAAACTACCAATCACATATGATGCCAACTTAAATTATTTTAAGACATATAAGGACTCATTACATACTGCCACCAAACCATATTAAAAATAATTATTAGAGAATTTATTCCCAGATTTTAAAAATGGATCTAATAAAATATATTTAAAAGCACAATTGAAAAAAACAACGGAAATGAAGTTTAAAACATTTATTTTAAAAAATTAATTACAACTGGAATGAAAATCCAAAATAATAATATCATCTTTGAGATGGAATCAGCAGGAGAGGGAAAAAGTAAAAGAATAATGTTCTCACTTTCCTTTTTTTGTGTATTGATTTTCTTACAGCATAAGGTATTCTGGCATTCTTTGTGAAACTTAAAATACAAAAAAAAAATCGACATTTTTAAGAAGTAACTTTAAAATATTACCTAAAATTTCTTGGTGAGTTTTCTTTATACCTTGGTGGAAGGGACATAAACATTAATAGAAAATAAATGTTTCGTGGTATGCTTCTTAAATTTAAAATTAAGACAACTCTTAAGTACTGACATTAAGAATACAAATGTACATTTCTTCTCTTTCAAAATGTGTAGTGAGAATGCATACTCATTTTGATGGAGGACTGAAGAAGGAAATATGACTTTTCACTAGAAACACTCACAATGGAAAACATTTTAAGTGGGCAACCAAAACTTTCATGTTATGAAAACTTTGACAAACTGATTAGCATGATTAACTTTCACAGTACACTGAGTCAAAAATGGCTTATGAATCACCAATATTTCCTATGCTTTCCCATGGAAAATACAATTGAAACATTATTTTAAACTGTCAGGGTGTATGATTTTTCTATTGTCTTTTAAAGTTTCTTTTAACAGATAAACCATCTTCCTCTTTATATTTAAATCATGTCTAGAAATACATTCATCATCCTTAGTGACAAAGATGTGCCAATTAAACTGAACACATATGTGTGTGCATTATTGAACAATATGAGAAACTCACTATTTCAAATCTGTTTAAGGAACATTAAGAGAAAAGTAAGAACTCATTCATCAAGGAACAGGCTGTTCACTTCACCTCCTTCATCAACAAGCTCAAGTTATTATTGCGGTTCATCCACTCTCCCATCTTCCAGCTCTAAGTGCTCTTGGTGCTTTGATGTTTCCAAAAATTAGAGCTATATAGATTATTTATTTATTAGATTTTTCTCATGCTACCAGAGTTCAAGGAAGTGGAAGGGCAACGGTCCTAGACCAGTTCATATAATCATAAACTATGTAGGAACATCCACTTCACAGTTGGTGATCTAGTATAAATTTCATGTCCAAAACCATTGAATAGGAAACCATTCTAAGTAGACATGGTATGATATAAAGGCATGATGTACAAAGTTGTGGCTATAAAAAAACTGATAGAAATATAAATCAATTATTCTTCCAAATTTTCATAACTACATAAATTTTTGAGGATTTTAGTGGAAATGAGGTCAAAACAGATGTCACATGCCCTTCTTACTCTAACTGATGCTATGGAAAAGACAAAGAACCTGAAATGCTAAGTCACTTCCCCAATATACCATATTTTTCTCAGAAGACTACAGGGGCAAAGAGAAATAATTAGAGTTTTCTATACGTATTGCCTATTGATAGAGAAACACGAGAATGGAGATTAGTAGGTACACTAAAGACTATGATTTAATGATGTATTGGAAAAGTATTATCTGGTATTCCATCTACAAAGAGTCTAAATATTTGCAGTCAATAAAATATATAACTCATATGAGTAGGAACATAATCAAAATGCTGTCTGTGATGGTTAAGGTTCTGTGTCAACTTGCCTGGGCCATGATTCTTAGTGGTTTGACAATTATGTAATGATGTAGTTTGGCAGTTATGAAATGATGTACTTATTCTCCATGAGGTGATCTGATATGATCAGCCAATCGATTATAAGGAGAGTTTTCTCAGGGGTGTAGCTTGCATCCAATACATCTATGTGTATGTATGTATATATGTACATATATATATACATGTACATATGGACATTCTGGCAAAGCTCATTTGCTTGCTCTGGATCCTGCAACTAACTGGCTCATCACCACCTAACCTCTGGTTCTTGGGACTTCAGCCAACGTCCTGCTGTATTGCCTGCTGATCTTGGGATTCATTAGTAGAGACTACCATTTTACCTGCCTATCTTGGATTCATCAGCCTCTGCAGCTACGTGAGTCAGAGAAGCCTCCAGCCTGATGATTGAGCATGGTCTTGGGACTTGCCAGCCTCTACTACTGTGTGATCTATTTCCTTGAGATAAATCTCTCTCTCTCTGTGTATATATATAAAAAACCAAATCTGCTTCCACTGAGTTGATTCTGACTCACGGTGGCCCCATAAGGCAGAGTAGAATGGCCTCACAGGGTTTCCAAGGAGTGCCTGGTGGAATCGAAATGCCAAACTTTATATGTACGTGTGTGTGTGTGTATACATATATGTGTATGTGTGTGTATACATACACACACTGGAAACCCTGGTGGCATGATGGTTAAGTGTTGGGCTGCTAACCAAAAGGTCGGCAGCTCAAATCCACCAGGTGCTCCTTGGAAACCCTATGGGGCAGTTTTACTCTGTCCTATAGGGTTGTCATCAGTCAAAATTGACTTGATGGCAATGGGTTTGGTTTTGGTTTCATGTACATAGATATACATATAGATTTTTATAGATATAGATATAAATATACTTCACTGGTTTTGCTTCTCTATACAACCCAACCTAAGATGTGTTTTTTTTTTTTAATTAACTTTTATTGAGCTTCAAGTGAACGTTTACAAATCAAGTCAGACTGTCGCATATAAGTTTATATACACCTTACTCCGTACTCCCACTTGCTCTCCCCCTAATGAGTCAGCCCTTCCAGTCTCTCCTTTCGTGACAATTTTGCCAGCTTCCAACTCTCTCTATCTTCCCATTCCCCCCTCCAGACAGGAGATGCCAACACAGTCTCAAGTGTCCACCTGATATAATTAGCTCACTCTTCATCAGCATCTCTCTCCTACCCACTGTCCAGTCCCTTTCACGTCTGATGAGTTGTCTTCGGGGATGGTTCCTGTCCTGTGCCAACAGAAGGTTTGGGGACCATGACCACTGGGATTACTCTAGTCTCAGTCAGACCATTAAGTATGGTCTTTTTATGAGAATTTGGGGTCTGCATCCCATTGATCTCCTGCTCCCTCAGGGATTCTCTGTTGTGCTCCCTGTCAGGGCAGTCATCGATTGTGGCCGGGCACCCACTAGTTCTTCCGGTCTCAGGATGATGTAGGTCTCTGGTTCATGTGGCCCTTTCTGTCTCTTAGGCTCTTAGTTATCGTGTGGCCTTGGTGTTCTTCATTTTCCTTTGCTCCAGGTGGGTTGAGACCAATTGATGCATCTTAGATGGCCGCTTGTTAGCATTTAAGACCCCAGATGCCACATTTCAAAGTGGGATGCAGAATGTTTTCATAACAGAATTATTTTGCCAATTGACTTAGAAGTCCCCTTAAACCATGGTCCCCAAACCCCTACCCTTGCTCCGCTGACCTTTGAAGCATTCAGTTTATCCCAGAAACTTCTTTGCTTTTGGTCCAGTCCAGTTGAGCTGACCTTCCATGTATTGAGTATTGTCCTTCCCTTCACCTAAAGCAGTTCTTATCTACTAACTAATCAATAAAAAACCCTCTCCCACCCTCCCTCCCTCCCCCCCTCGTAACCTCAAAAGTATGTGTTCTTCTCAGGTTATACTATTTCTCAAGATCTTATAATAGTGGTCTTATACAATATTTGTCCTTTTGCCTCTGACTCATTTCGCCCAGCATAATGCCTTCCAGGTTCCTCCATGTTATGAAATGTTTCACAGATTCGTCACTGTTCTTTATCAATGCGTAGTATTCCATTGTGTGAATATACCACAATTTATTTAACCATTCACCCGTTGACGGACACCTTGGTTGCTTCCAGCTTTTTGCTATTGTAAACAGAGCTGCAATAAACATGGGTGTGTATATATCTGTTTGTGTGAAGGCTCTTGTATCTCTCGGGTATATTCCGAGGAGTGGGATTTCTGGGTTGTATGGTAGTTCTATTTCTAACTGTTTAAGATAACGCCAGATAGATTTCCAAAGTGGTTGTACCATTTTACATTCACACCAGCAGTGTATGAGTTTCAATCTCTCCGCAGCCTAAGACATGTGTTTTTAGATAATCAAATTTTAACTGATTTTTATCATTTATCATTTTTGTCATTAATCATGCTTTCCTCCTGATTAATAAAAAAGTCTCAATTTATTCATTCATAAATTCATTCATTTAACAAATATTTATTGCATATTTTCTATATGTCAAGCAATGTTTTAGGAATTGGAAACACAACAGTGAATGAAACAAAGCTTTTGCTCTCATATAGCTAACATTCTAATTGGAAAATTAATCAATAATTATCACACATTGATAAGTACTCTAAGACTAATAAAAGAAGATAATGAGATATGGAGTGATGGGGTGCTTTTTTAGGAAGTGTGGTCAAGAAAATAATTTTGATGAGGTGATATGTGATCAGAAAACTGTATAAAATACACCCATGAACCTTGTGAATAGCTAGGGGAAAGGCATTTTAGGCAGAGACACATTCCGTGGAAAGGTGCTGAAGCAGGACCACATGTGGAGTGGTTCAGGAATGGCAATTTAAATGTTTTTAGCCTGTTGGCAGTTTGAAGGTAATGGTTTCTCAAAAACGTTTTTGAAGAAAAAAAAATTTTTAAACGTGTTCCTTTATATAAAAACAAATGACAAAAAGACCTTCCTCTGGAATCCTTGAGTACTACAAACAGGCTCTCAACTACTAAGCAAAAAGTTAGCAGTTTGAACACACTCAGAGGAACCTTGGAAGAAAGGCCTGGCAATCTACTTCTGAAAAGTCACAGCCTTGAAAAACTGATGAAGTACAGCTCTACTCTGCTACACAGAGGGTTGCCATCAACTTAGCAGCAACTGGTTTGGCTTTTTTTGTTGTTTCACCCCACTAGTGGTAATAGAAGTATTATGAGAAATTCAACAAAATAAAAGATGATATGACATGCAATAATATGCCATATCTTTTAAAATGTTGATACCATTTACTAGAAATTTACCCTAAGAAAAAAGCAGTTATGGTTTTTTGCTAAGCCATTATAAAAATTACCAACAAAAATTACACATAACAAAAATGTTAAATACTAGAAACTTATTCAAATATATCATAACAGATCTATGGAAAAGAATGCTTTCAATCATCAAAAATCAAATACTTCAAAATATTTACACACATAGAAATATTAATCAGTTAAAAAGGATATTACCAGATATGTACAAAATTTCACATACATCAAAATTGGGAGTGCATATATTGTTTTTGTGTACATCGATTCCAACTCATAGCAACCCTATAGGACAGAGTAGAACTGCCCCATAGGGTTTCCTAGGATTTAATCTTTACTCAGGAGCAGATCACCAGGTCTTTTCTCCTGCAGCGCTGATGGTAAGTTTGACCTTTCTGTTAGCAGCCTTGGAGTGCATATACCAACATATTAAAAAGGATAATATCTGGGAAATGGGATTAGAGATTTTTTTTTAACTTGTCTGTTTTCCAAATTGTCTGAAATGAGCATAATCAAAAAAATCCCAAACCCATTGCCGTTGAAATGATTCTGACTCATAGCAACCCTACAGAACAGAATAAAACTGCCCCATAAAGTTTCCCAGGAGCTGTTGGTGGGTTCGAACTGCCGACCTTTTGGTTAGCAGCCATAGCTCTTAAGCACTGTGACGCCACCAGGGTTTCCAAAATGAGCATATATTATATTTATTCAACACAATAAAAAAAGAAAAATACTGAAAGAAGAAAAAAAAAAAAAAAACCACCAACAACAATAGCTCCACACTGGTTAGAACCAGACCCATAATCACAGACTTAAATGGTTCCGAAATTACAAGGGCCACAAAGGCATTTACATTAAAATCTTGGCAAACATAATTTATGTAAAATGATGCAGTGGCCAAAGTTCTCATCTAGAAAGTTTTAATCCACTTTTCTCAGTACTTGTGCCTTTACAGGACCCCTAGTGGCACAGTGGTTAAGACCTTGGCTGCTAACCAAAAGGTTGCAGTTTGAATCCACTAGCCATTCCTTGGAAACCCTATGGGGCAGTTCTACTCTGTCCTATAGAGTTACTATGAGTCAGAATTCGCTAGATGGCAATGGGCTTGGTTTTGATTTTGCACCTTTATCGTACATTTCTTTTGATTCCTTAGATTGTCACCAGCCAATGGGTCTGTCCTAGAACTAGGCCTTGGCCCTAGAATCTCTAACTATAGCTTCCATGAGCCAGAGTCTCTTCTCTAAAACCGAAGTCTTATCCAAAACAACAGCACACAGAAGTTCACCCTCATTTCTAACTCTGGCATGTGGCTTCCTTTAACTGCTACCTTCATTGGTCCCTTCTTTCTCTGAACTCTTTTCTGTTTAGAAGTTTAGCATTTAAAATGCAGTTACAGCATATGTCAACACATGCAAATTCAACTATACTTAGGCTGCAGTATCTATGAGTTTTTTTTTTTTTTTCATATAAACTGGTCTTTAACATAAAAAAAAATTTATAGGTCTACTTTATTTTACGTTCAATGAATGAAATAGCAATCTCTACCAAAGCGGGGTTTGGGGGGTAATGACCAATAAGTCTAAAACTAACACAGTTGTCTTAGTCATTTAGTGCTGCTATAACAGAAATACCACAAGTGGATGGCTTCAACAAAGAGAAATTTATTTCCTCACAGTAAAGTAGGCTAGAAGTCCAAACTTAGGGCACCAGCTCCAGGGGAAGGCTTTCCCTCTCTGTCGGCTCTGAAGGAAGATCCTTGTCATCAATCTTCCCCTGGACTAGGAGCTTCTCTGCCCAGGAACCCCAAGTCCAAAGCATGTGCTTTGCTCCCAGTGCTGCTTTCTTGGTGGTATGAGGTACTCACTCTCTGCTTGCTTCCCTTTCCTTTTATCTCTCGTAAGATAAAAGGTGGTACAGGCCACACCCCAGGGGAACTCCCCTTACATTGGATCAGGGATGCAATCTGAACAAGGGTTTTACATTCCACCCTAATCCTCCTTTAACATAATCTAATCTTGCCTAATTAACCACATGCAGAGATTAGGATTTACAACACATAGGAAAATTATATCAATTACAAAATGGAAGACAACTACACAATACTGGGAATCATGGCCTAACCAAGTCGACACATATTTTTAGGGGACACAATTCAATCCATGCCAACAGTACACACAAAAAATCATGTGCACTTGTCTTCAATTAATGAAAGTTTCAAGGGAATTTTACTTGAATGTTATTTTCTATTTATATGCTGACTTACAGAAGTTATTTCTGACGTAAGAGTCTTTCCATAAAGATCTATATTGAAATGTATTCCACACATATTCTGTCTCCTTAAATTGACTACAAGCTACTAGAGAATAAAGTTGGGCATGCTTTTTCATACCCCTGCAAGTGCTTAGGTTCAAGAGCTAAAACCAACATGAATGTAACTTGCGTGCATTCTTTATGCTATTTGTTTTCAGGAAACTTTAAGGATAGAATAGAATCTTTGATAATAAAATAAAGCAATGTGTACTTTGGTTTTTACCTTGATTTTATGTTATAGATTATGGATATCCCTGAATTTTATTAAAAAAATAACTGGTATACTTCAGAATTCAACTTAAAACCTTACTCTCTCTGTTTATAAGATCCTCACAGATGAGTCTCCTTGCCAGGTCCCCCACTGTCTTTCTTCCTCTTTCTAATTCTCCTTATGCACCGGTTATTTTTTTCCACTCCTGCTTACTTCTTTCCTTTCCTCAGTGTGTGGTAGACTCCCTGTCCACACACTCCTCAGCAGCTGTTACAGCAGTACCATGACTAACTCACTCTCTATCTCACTTTCAGAGTCAGTATTTCTTCTGGATCCTGATTCCTAAATATCTCACTAATAAAATGAAAAAAAAAAAATTTCAATTTCCTAGGCTTTAAATTCTGGCTGCTAACTAAACCTCTTAAAACACATCAGTTTGATCCTATATAGATATTCTTGCCTAAAATTATAGAGATGCAACAATCATTAGATATTTTATACACACTATTTCTATATAAAGTTTCAGCGGTGCAATGGTTAAAGTACTCAACTGATATCCAAAGGTTGGCAGTTTGAACCTACCAGTAGCTCCACAGGAGAAAAGAGGTGGTGGTCTACTCCTGTAAAGATTATAGCCTAGGAAACCCAATGGGGCAGTTCTACTCAGACCTATCAGGTCGCTATGAGTCGGAATCAACTTCACAGCACACACAAGATTTCTATATATTTTCTATAGTGCAGTAATGTATTTAGACATTTTCATAGTAAATTTTTATAGATATAAAACTTGAGTTGGGTAATACTAAAAGAGTATTTATGTACTTTTTCCTATTCCAATGCAAAAATGATTGGCAGAACTGAATTGAACACATTTATTCTAACATTAATTAATTCATTTAACACAAAGTTATTGCCTTTGTATGTGTTAGATACTAGGAATACAATGGAGGAACAATCTCACAGTCTTTGCCCCCATGAAGATTATGGGTGGCCTAGCAGGAAAGAAAGATATTCAACAAATAATTATAATAGTGGATATATTATTCTAATTGATATAAGGGCTCTGAATGAAAGGCACATAGTTTTAGGAAAAGACATAAAGGAAAGGAGACCAATCTTGATTTGCTGGTGAGGTGGAGGTCATGGAAGTCTGCTCTGGGGCAATAAAGTTTATACTAAAATCTAAAGATGAATAAGTTAGCCAGTTTAAGAACAAGGAAAGATAGCTCCAAACAGAAAAAAAGTACTTGCTAAAACCCTGAGGTTGGAGGAGGCATGTCATAATGCCATACTCAAAAATGGGTGACATGATCAGAATCACATCCATTAAGGTAAATAATCATTATTTAATAGATGACCGTAGGCATAATATGCCATTGCATTGGATAATTTTATATATATTTATTTATCATTGTTAATAAAACACATTTTTCAATTCAAAACTGTTTTTACTTGATACTTATTCAATCTTCAAAAATATTGCTCCAAATATGATATTCATTGACTATATGCCAAGGACCTTATACCATTATTTAACGGAATCATCACAACAGCTGGGTAATTGATGTCTAATTAGTATAGGCAATTTGCTCAAGATCACAAGGCTGGTAAGGGGAAACCTAAAAACTGAACTGGCCCTGCCCAAAGCCCAATGTTTTTCCTCGTAACCTCATTCCCCCCATATTAATTAGAGGAAATCCTCAACTAGTAGAGCAGAGCACTCTTGCTTTCTCTTCTTAACTGATAATTTTAGATAGCTTGTATTGTTTTGCAAGGGTAGTTTTCACATGGTGATATTTAAAGCATACACAATTCCTTAAATCAATCAGGTTGCAAGGAGAAGTTGAGATTTGGTATGGATATGGAACTAGCAGAGGGTTTTGGTTTAGAGACCCAGAAATGATAGAGAACTTCTCTGAAAACTATCCTGAGAAATGGTCAAATGTATAATCATTCAGAAATTTCTGCTGAAGATGGTATGTGAAGTAGAGACGATGTGGCAAAGTGGGAAGAGATTCTTATTTTTACTCTAGGACTTCAATCTCCAACTTAGGCATTTCTGTGCTTAAGATGCCATCACCACCAGCACCAAAAGCACAAGAAGTTGAAGCACACTCTCATTTTCGTAGGCAAATGTGAAATTTTAACAACACTGAGGAGTCACTCAAAAAGAAAGCAGAGTGGTTTTTGTCCCTAAGAGCATACCCCCGGGTTCTGTTTCTCGCCCTACTCTCATTCAGTGATCCCAGCATGTTATTTCTGTATTCTTCTAAAATTCTTCCTAAATTTTAATAACTGAGTTAAAGCCATTAATAAAAACCAGACTGCACAAAAATGACTCAAACTTGTTTTACAATAGAACCACTTTGTTTTCCAATCGAACCAGCAAATCTGCAGTGCAAAAAGTGTGCCTGAGATGTAGGACAAAATCTGGTGCGAGTCGACTCCACTCTTTAGTCCTGCCTTTTTTTTGTGACTTACATAAAGCCATTGCCATCATGTCAATTTCGACTCCTAGCAATGCTATAACAGAGTAGAACTGCCCTATAGGGTTTCCAAGGAGCAGCTGGTAGATTCAAACTGCTGACCTTTTGATTAGCAGCTGAGCTCTTAACAACTGGGCCATCAGGACTCCATGACTTACACAGAAACACAAAATTGAGTAGCCTAGGCAGCCTGCTTTGAATGAACAACCTACTAGGTCACTGCAGTATGGAAGTGGAGGCTGCCTACTATTTACACTGTTTTGGGCCTGAGGGGTGGCGTCACAACAGAATCCTAGGTCTACTCTATTATCATAAAAGGAAATTTTGCTATACTATAAATGCTCAAACTAACTACTTTAGCATTTTAGTTTTTATTACATCATTGGGTCTACTCAAGGGTTTAGTGTAACCCTTCTAGTCATGGCCTGCCCACCATGCTTGGAACCTTTCACATTTTATCCTAAAACTTTAGAAACCTCTATATATCCGATCCTGTTTAAATATTATCTATTCTACCCCTTTCCTCACAGTCATCTCTTTATTACGTTCAAGGGCCATTCAACACTCATTTCCTTGAACCATCTGGTCAGCTATATGTTAATTTCACTTACTTTAAACAACATCCTTTTAGGACTTTATAATACTACACTACATTTTAACTGCCAAGAAATGTGCAAGACAGCTAGCTACCTGGTCAATAGACTGCAAGAGATCCATATTTGTGCCCATTCCAAAGAAAGGCGATCTAACAGAATGTAGAAATTATAGAACAATATCATTAATATTGCACACAATAAAATTTTGCTGAAGATCATTCAAAAGTGGTGACAGCAGTACATCAACAGGGAACTGATTCAAATTCAAGACAGATTCAGGACTTGGAACAAGCATGTCAGATAGATCTTGGCTGAAAGCAGAGAATACCAGAAGGATGTTTACCTGTTTTATGGCCTATGCAAAGGCATTCAACTGTGTGAATCATAACAAATTATGGATAACATTGCAAAGAATAGGAATTCGAGAACATTTAATTGAACCTGTACTTAGACCAAGAGGCAGTCTTGTGAACAGAATAAGAGGATACTCCATGTTGAAGTCAGGAAAGGTGTGTCTCAGGATTGTATTGTTTCACCATACTTATCCAATTTGTGCACGGAGCAAATAATCCAAGAAGCTGGACTAGATGAAGAAGAACGGAGCATCAGGATTAGAGGAAGACTCATCAACAACCTGCAATATGCAGATGACACAACTTGGCTTGCTGAAAGCGAAGAGGACCTGAAGCACTTACTAATGAATCCTTCAATATGGATTACATCTCAACATAAAGAAAACAAAATCCTCACAACTGGACCAATAAGGAACATCATGATAAATGGAGAAAAGATTGAAATTGTCAAAGATTTCATTTTACTTGGATCCACAATCAAAGCCCATGGAAGCAGCAGTCAAGAAATCAAAAGACACATTGTGTTGGGCAAATCTGCTGCAAAAAATCTCTCTGAAGTGTTAAAAAGCAAACACGTCACTTTGAGGAGTAAGGTGTCCCTGACTGAAGCCATGGTGTTTTCAATAACCTTATATCACATATGCATGTGAAAGCTGCACAATGAATAAGGAAGACCAAAGAAGAATCAACACCTTTGAACCATGGTGTTGGCGAGGAATATTGAATATACCACGGACTTCCAGAAGAATAAACAAATCTGTCTTCGAAGAAGTATAGTCAGAATGTTCCTTAGAAGCATGGGGAGTCTTCATCTCACATACTTCAGACATGTTATCATAGGGGATCAATCCCTGGAGAAGGACATTGTGCTTGGTAAACTGGAGGGTCAGCAAAAAAGAGGAAGATCCTCAACAAGATGGACTGACACAGTGGCTGCAACAATGGGCTCAAGCATAACAACAATTGTGAGGGTGGCGCAGGATCGGGCATCATTCAGCTCTTTTGTACCTTGGGTCGTTATGAGTTAGAACTGACTTGACAGCACCTGACAATAACAACATATTTTAATAGCAACTCCTACAATTTTTAAAAAAGTACATAAACCCTATATATTCATTTCAGTTTAGAAACCTCCAAACATACAAGATTTTAAATCTTAAACAAAAGGCACACTTTTTCTAATCGACAAAATAAATTTGTCCCAAGTCACTTCTCAAAATTTTTATGTGATTGTAATTAAACTGTGCAAATTCTTAGTTATTGGTCTTGACGTAGCATAGATGAAAATGCTTGGTTTGGCATCCTGTGGTTGCTGGGTTATCAACTTCTCCTATCCCAAAATTTGCCTCTGTGACTACACAGACCAGAAGGCCTGTGGAGTTTTTATTTTATGAGTCAGTAGCAACTCAAGCTAACTTGTATTACGAGATTTATTGAAAACTGCTTTCTTGTATCCAGTATCATTGTTTGAACCCTCAAAACCATTCTAACTACACTTTAAGCACTGTATATTCAATCTCCATTCTCTAAAATAATGTGGACAGAAAATATTCTAACATCCACATAAACCACTACTCATATTTGATCTAAGTTTACTATCCAATATTAATATAATTATGTGTTATGGATTGAATTGTGTCCCCCCAAAAATGTGTGTCAGCTTGGCTAGTCCATGATTGTCCACCATTTTGTCATCCAATGTGATTTTCCTATGTGTTGTAAATCCTACCTCTATGATGTTGATGAGGCAGGATTAAAGGCAGCTATGTTAATTTTTTTTATGTTAATAGGAAGGACTCAATCTACAAGATTAGGTTGTGCCTTGAGTCTTCTGACTTTATTTGGGTTGTGTTTTTTGAGATACAAAAGAAAGAATCAAGTGAGACACATGGGGACCTCATACCAGCAAGAAGGTAGTGCCAGGAGCAGAGTGTGTCCTTTGGACCCAGGGACCCTGCATTAAGAAGCTCCCAGACCAGGGAAAGGCTGATGACAAGGACCTTCCTCCAGAGCTGACAGAGACAGAAAGCCTTCCCCTGGAGTTGGCATCCTGAGACTGTGAAAGAATAAACTTCTGTTTGATAAAACCATCCACTTACAGTATTTCTGTTATAGCAGCACTAGATAACTAAGACACCATGTTCAAGAATTATTTTTCTCTTGTGCATTTGAGCTTTTGATCTTTGTAATGGCAAAATACTTTCTGCTGTCAAACCATATGCTAGAATATTTATTAATTACTCTTTACAAAATGTATTTGGTAAAACAAGTAATGGAAAAATGTTATTACGTGTTGTTCTGCTGTCAGGCTGATGAGCTCCTACAACACAAGGTCAAAGGGCATTCCTAAGAGCACCAGTAAAATGATTTACCCTATTATTTATTTCAGGAAACATATCTGAAATATTTAGTTATGAAGAATTCAAACAGCTGTCTATCATAATGACTATAAAGAAGAAAATAAATGATCAAAAATACCTGCGTGGTCCTGTAAAGGCTCCACTAATAATCTAACTGAGCTAGAAGACTAAAAGTCTAATCTTCCCAACATATCTCCTGACATCTGCTGAAAATAATTGAACTTCTATGACTTTAAATAGGGATAATTCATTTCAACAATCCCTAGATAAATAAGGAAAAAGTTAACCTTGTCATACAAGTGTGTATTCTGATTTGCATACCGTTAGCAAAATTGCTGTTTGTTTACACTTTACGTTTTATTTCTCTACTATTTGGACAGTTGGCACACCCAACCTTTCCATTTTAAATATAAACCTGTTGTATTTGGTATGAGCAGCTGCAAATGATTTAACAAAGGTTTTCAAGATGGTAATTCCTTAAGTATATGCCTACAATTTATCAAGGCACTGGCAAAAGTTTTCATTAACAAAGAAGAAAGGAAATCCAGAACGGTAACATGCAGGGCTTAATATGGTAGAAATAAAAAAATGGAATGCTTTATTCTGGTTTTTTTAAGATGAGTAAAAGAAAAATGAACGGTTCATGACCATCTAAAATTGAGTGTGACAGAATCTTCCTTCATCATGTCCCCACTCAAGTCCTAAAATATAAATACTTGCTTCATCCAAGAACTTCTGCCTAATTATTATGGAAACATTATATACGTTATTGTTTAAGCAAAATAATGTTAAAAACTAGTCAGATATCATCACCAATGAAACAATATTTTCCCTTTGGGCTTCCATTTATCGGTGAATTAAATTAAGAGAATAATGATACTGTTTTTTTTTTAAGAATGTTTTACAGTCATTTGTTTGGTATACTCATTGGGCACTTCCAGAAAGTATTATAGGTAGAATTATTAATTTAACAAATATTTTCTCTTTTCATTCCATTTCAAAACAGAACATCAAGCCAAAATAAAAACCAAACCAAACCTGTTGCCATCGAGTCGATTTCAACTCATAGAGACCCTATAGGACAGAGTAGAACTGCCCCACCAGGTTTCCAAGGAGCACCTGGTGGATTTGAACTGCTGATCTTCTGGTTAGCAGCTGTAGCTCTTAACCACTATGCCACCAGGGTTTCCAAGCCAAGATAAGTACTCTTGAATTATTCAGTAGACTTGGCAAACTAGCCACAGTAGATTTAGCAAAAGTTATAGATGATCTTCCAGTTCTCTCTTCACCTTCCCCAAAACTTCATTACCATTACAGAACTGAAACTAAATCCATCTAACAAAACAAACACAACTGATTCAAGGCATGCAAGGTATCTCATTATCTTTGTCATTAAATTTAGATAATTAAAATATCACAGCAAATTTTTCTTTGGACAAAAGGTTCTTCTATACATGTAACTGAAAAAAAAATTTTTTTTTACTTTAATGATATAAAAGGAAAAATTAGTAGACTGTTACCTTATTTAGTACTCTTCCAAAGACCCATGAACATAAATAAAATTAATTTTAATATGGGTCCCATATCTGGAGACACTTCAAAAGAGTTGCATTTGCCTATTATTTAAAATGACAATCATAATTTTATTTATTGGAAAAATTAGAAAACATGTCAGAAGTGAGACAGCAGGATAGTATGTAATTTTGTGTGTGGAATTCCTTCTTGACTTGGTGTAGTATTTATTTTAAAGGTATTTTTTTAGACAAACAAAAAAATGATTGGTTTATTCACACTGATATTAGCCTGGGAGAGGGAACTATTTTTCTAATGGCTCAAAACAATGAATTTTATTTTTACTATCACTAAATATAGTATATGATAGAATATAGAACAGTGAATAACCTTCAGGAAAATTACTTAAGATCTCAGGAAGTTTCTTTACAGCCTCCTTTAAGATTTCTGCTTTTTCCATAATCTTCCCCCCACCCCCCATGAGCCCCAATAATTTAAAACCAAATTGGCTTCCATGAATGTCTGGTCAGAAGGTAATAGAAACTTCCAGTTATGCATTCTATTGCTTATATAGCAGGTTGAAAATGTCCAGGGGATTCAGCAGCCCATATTTCATTTGTTATTTAACTGTCTCTGTTTTATACTTTCACAACACAACATGGAACTCTACTTGCAATGTTGAGGCATCTCTTAAATAATGTGTTCTTAAGACAGGAACACAAGCCAGTTTCATTAGATCACCGTTCCATATTTCTTTGCATTTGACAGAAAGTAAATGGCATCAATTTAGCCCATTAAATGTTATCCACTCTAATCATAAGACACCATATGATAATAGAAAGGCTGGTCAAAAAAGTCACAATACTTCTGCTCGTGCTTGGTTTAGTAAGAGGCTTTCATGCACATGGATGCATATAATCTTATGCACAAATAGAAGAAAAATAAAGAAGATGCTCATTTCCTCTTTTTAAACTAGGAAGAATTTTAATCAGCTACGACCCTGTAAATACCACAGGGCTCTATTGTTTTACAACCACTTGCTAATTTTATCTGTACTACATGGGAGATAACTATGCTTATGGTTTCAAGCCGAACTCTCTGGCTGAAGCAGAGGAATACCCAGGACAATCGTCTTCATGATAGAGAAAGGAATTAGTAACGGCATTTTCCAATGCTGTTCTTTTAAATGACTCTTTTGCATTTCTTCACAAACATCAAATGAATACTGTAGAGTCAAAGAATTCAAACTACAATGTTCAAGTACACCCACTCTGTGAAGGATAGTTTTAATTCTCAATTCTTCTATTTCCCTTTTATAGGTCAATTAAAACAGCTTGACTAAGAATTACTGAATAACTAAGTTCATTGCCATTCAAAATCCTGTGAGACACTGCCAACAACCCTCCCATATGGTTTTAAACCCATATGGGGTTCTATTTAAAAATTTAAACCTGATTTTAAGCATTCACATCTGCATCTAATATTTTGACACTAAAAACAAACTTCATTCTATTTGAATGTCAAATACAGACTTAGGAGTACTGTATTTTATTCAAACAGAATAGTGCCACTATATTCCCATCTCAAAGTAATAAAGCTTTATTTAATAATGGCAATGTGTGCCCTACATCCTGAAAACTTTTAACAAAACAGAAGTATTGTCTAGAAACTAGAAAAATAAATAAGAACATTTCTTGTTCAGATATTAATAATTGTCTGCTTTGGTATAGCACTGCTTTAAACCCAGTATCCAGTGCCGTCGAGTCAAAGATGGCTAATTCTAAATCAAGTATGAAAAAGTTATAATCATCATTTAACTCTCATCAATATTTTAGTAGAGGTTCTCCAATTTTTTAATAATTTACATAACACGTTTAAACAATACAAAATATATGTTTGCGCGTGTATATTTATATATACGTTACTTTTATAAATAAATAAACATACATATACACACATATATATATATATATATTTGGGGGTAGTGGTGGTAGAGTGGTTAAGAGCTTACCTGCTAAACCAAAACGTTGGCAGTTTGAATCCACCAGCCACTCTGGCAACTCTACGGGGCAGTTCCACTCCGTCCTATAGGATTGGTGTGAGTCAGAATCAACTTGACAGCAACAGGTTTTTTTTTTTTTTTTGGCTTTGTTGGTTCAGTGGTAGAATTCATACCTTTCATGTGGGAGACCCAGGTTCAATTCCCTGCCAATGCAGCTCATGTGCAGCCACCGCCTGTCAGTGTAGGTGTCGGTGTTACTATGACGCAGGTTTCATTGGACTTCCCAGGCTAAGACAGTCTAGGAAGAAAGGCCTGGTGACCTACCTCTGAAAATCAGCCACTGAGAACCCTATGGATGACAACAGTCTGATCCACAACTGATCATGGGGATGGCACAGGACCTGGCAGCATCTCATTTCATAGCCGCTAACAAGAACAACATATATTATAAAAGTAAAGTAAGCCCACCTGGCTTTTCCATTTCCTTTTGCTCTGTGGAGGCAATAGCTGTACCATTATCTTACGTCCCTTTCATAACTGGTTTATGCATAAATAAGTACATATGTGTCACACATTCAAATATATATTTTGTATGTTTGATTACAAAAATGGTAGCATACTACCCATAATATTCTTCTGTACTCTGCCTTTTGCATTTAAGATGCCTCGAGGCTGATTCATTGTCAGCACATGCAGATCTACAGCATTCCTTTTAAATTACAGGGAAATATTTTAAATGTGCTTCACTTATTAGCAGAGGCCGATTCAACTTTTATGATAAAATAGAATTAAGTGCAAAAGGATAATAAAATGGTGACAGTGTGGGCAAGAGAAGGAAAAGAGATATACAAGAATTACGAGGTGTGTCAGGGTTCAGATTCAGGGCAAAGTTACCATTTTAAATATTTTCATGAAATGTAGAAGAGTATGACAAAAAGGTTATCAATTTAGCCTTTCCTATCACCCAAAAAACTGTTCTTCTAAGTGAGCCACATCTGATTTTGCTTAAGCCTGTAAAATTACTCTCTCTGTCGTAAAACCTTTGCCCTGGGGCCCAAGAGCCATATCTCAAGGGACTATATATTTCTTAGACAAAACTAAATGATTTTAAGATAGGAGTCATATGTCAGATTGTTTTTGAGGCACATTTGCAATTATAGTTTCATGGGCCTTACAATATAACATCTACGGTGGCAACTTAGAAATATAACTGAATCCCAAAGAAAGTTTATGAGTATGATAAAATATGCTATGAGTTTCATTAATTAAAAAAAAAAAATCCACAAAGTGAAATTTTACTTTCCTAAAAGACTGAAGGGAAATTTCAACCAGTTTGAAACGAACTTCTACTTGTCATTCTTTTGTGGGGTGACTGAAATTATTTTATTGTGACTGATATACTCTTATTCATTTAAAAATAAGGAAGAGTCTACCCTTCCTATAATTGTAGGGAAAATAAATTAGAAGAAATACCTGCCCAAGTGTAATGTCAGCCAATCAGCATAAAAGATTTAACGAGCTTAGGTTGGGGTAAAGATTTTTGCATATCCCTTCTTTTAAAACCATAAGGGAATTATCTAGGGCAACTTCTCTTCTGCTAAGCACTGAACATGTAGTTCCGTGTAATTCATGAGATTTTGTTAGATTTTACTGGCTTGGTTTGAGATTTGGTAGCACAGCTATTAAGACAGATAAACATGCTTATAGAGCAGCATTTTCCTTTTAAATCTTTTTCCTGTGACTTAACACAAACAAAATTTAATTTGTGAGCGTTTACTTTCTCTGAAGAAAAGTGGTCAGTCTAAAATGAAAGTGGAGAAGCTCCTTAGTTCTGGAAGTTGAATTCCCACAGTGTGAAAAACCACAATGAGATAAAAAAAAAAAAAAAAAAAATAGTGGTCATAAAATACGGCTGTGCGTTCCCAATTTGTCTTCAACAAACCTATTTTCTCACCAATTCTTCTGGTAAATCTCTATTAAAATGTAAACAGCTGTGGTCTTAGATATTATCTTTAACACAGTGGTTCTATAAAATATACATTCTGAGAACCTGAGGTATTGTGGAACCTTTGGAAATCTTAATTAACCATCACAGTCTTACCAAACATTTCCTGGAACACATGCATTTTGAGTCAAATTCTTCATCCACATGGAACCCAATCCCCCCTAAGCTTCCTGCCTCCCATTTTCATTTTCTTTTCATGTTTTCCACTTCTCATGAACAGTGAATTTTTCAAGCCATACACCAGAGTTGAAAGTACTGCAATGTACTTTACAATGTGGATGATGAATAACTTTTTGAAATATTATAAGCTATTGTGCTTTAGTTCAGAATCCACTGCCAAATGTAAAAATCACAGGCCAGATTCCTAACTCCCTTGGACCTCTTCTATACACATGACCCCTTGAAATCCCTGGGCCCATGAAATAAATGTAGATTGTATTTTATCTCAAATGCACGAAGTGTTTTTCTTCTTAGAAAATTGCATGTTTAGCATTTGGTGTCTAATGAGAATTTCCTTTGTACTCATATAATCTCTGTTCACAAAAAAGATATTAAAAACAAAACAACAACAACAAAACTCATCAACCTCATGTCATAAAAATGTCAACTGCATGCACTGAAAATATAAGGTTGTGTGTGAGGGAGCGCATTCTACAGTGAGTAATTCTTTTGAGGAAAAGGTTCCTCAAGGCAGACTCAATCTCAAGATTGCTTTTTCTTGTTCTCCATAGAATCTAAGATGCCATATATAACTAAAGATAATGCTTTACAATTCAGAAAAAGGGAATTGTTAGGAACCAAACTCAGGATATTTTAACATTTAACATTATGAGTACTCCTAAATATTTGCAAGAAATAGAATTGACAACGTTTTTATTTTAGTTACTGAATTAATGAGACTTTTAATATTTTAAAAATGTTTCAAACTTGGCTGTTTCCTACAGCCATCACAACTAAAGAAACAGAAAATACAATTGTCTTAGAATTCAAAGAAAATCAAAAATAAACTCTTGGAGTATATGACAATAATAAAGCTAACACTTACTAAGGGCTCAGAGGCCCAGCACTGTGAAAAGATATATCACTCTTACAAAAATCCTGTGTAGGGCATATTATTAATCAATTTAATGACAACGGGTTTGATTTGCATTAGATTTTTAGAGCTAAAGGATCTGGAGCTGAAAGAGGTTAAGTAACCTTCAAGATCACACCGTTAATAAATGGCAAGGTTAAAATTTGTACAGACATAAAACACTCTGGCTACAACTCCAATGCTTGAATTCTTCCCAAAATTTATCAGAAATATGTAGGTTTGAATTTCTCTTGAATGGCAACTCATTCATCAGATTATCAAATGAGTATATCTGATGAAAGAAGCTAAGGATTTTATTCAATACAAAAACAGAAAAGTAGTTTGAAATATTTGATAAAGGTAAGTGAATTCTGGAAACCCTAGTGGCACAGTGGTTAAGTGCTATAGCTGCTAACCAAAAGGCTGGCAGTTTGAATTCACCAGGCACTCCCTGGAAACTCTATGGGGTAGTTCCACTCTGTCCTATAGGACTGCTATGAGTCAGAATCAACTCGACAGCGATGGTTTTCTTTTTCTTTTTTTTTTTTTTGGTGGGGGGAGGGTAAGTGAAGTTTAAACAATTAGGATTTAATAATCCTTATCTTTTCTTTGTCCAAAGTAAATAAAAATATTTAGAAACATTCACCATCACAGTCTTCACCAAAGCTTATTTTCAGAATATATGACTTGTTATTTTCAATTCAAGCCATTCAAATGCAAAAGGGCATCCATAATGTCAGAGTATCTGGGTGAAATTAAAAAAAAAAAAAAAGCAATTCTTGAATCTTCAAATATTTAACGTTATTTAGAAAAGAGATATGAATAATTAACTGTATTTTTCTTCCTTTCAACTTAACATTGTTTTATGATGTACTACCACAGTAAACTATTTTAGTAGTAAGAATTTTATTTTTATTATTTTACTTTTCATTATATTAATTAAAAACTCCTTGGCATTCTTTCCATTAGAAAATATTCCAACAGACAATATTTTTGTATCTTTTTGGAGTTAAAAATTGTGTTTGAAAATGAGTTAAGCCAATATATTCTTAAATCAAATAAGCAGAAAATGCCAATGTCCATCCGTCCACATTAGAACAAAGGCAAAAAATCCTGGGTAGACTTTCTACATGATAAAATAATTCTCAGGGCTCACAAGATATCAACAGTTAATATGCAGAATTTATGAGCAACTGATCAGTATTTCCTCCTGATTTTCACCCTGTCATTATCATTTCCTACAGTATAATTCATACTCAGACTCACAGAACTACATGTTACAAGAACAAAGAAGAAGCATATTCTAGTACATAGAAAATCAAGACTTGAAAGCCCAATTTTTTTCCTGAAAGAGGGCAAACATCAGGGATTTTAACATTCTTAAAATATCCTTTCACCATACTTATTCAATCTGTATGATGAGCAAATAATCCCAGAAGCTGGACTATATATAGAAGAACGAGGCATCAAGATTCGAGGAAGACTTATTAACAACCTGTGATATGCAGATGACACAACCTTACTTGCTGAAAGTGAAGAGGACTTGAAGCATTTATGATAAAGATCAAAGACCACAGCCTTCAGTATGGATTACACCTCAATGTAAAGAAAACAAAATCCTCACAATTTGACCAATAAGCAACATCATGATAAACAGAAAAAAGACTGAAGTTGTCAAGGATTTCATTTTACTTGGATCCACAATCAACGCCCATGGAAGCAACAGTTAAGAAATCAAATGACATATTGCATTGGGCAAATGTGCTGCAAAAGATCTCTTTGAATTGTTAAAAAGCAAAGATGTCACTTTAAGGACTAAGGTACACCTGACCCAAGCCATGGTGTTTTCAGTCATCTCATATGCATGTGAAAGCCGGACAATGAATAAGGAAGACCAAAGGAGAATTGATGCCTTTGAATTATGGTTTTGGTGACGAATATTGAATATACCATGGACTGCCAGAAGAACAGACAAATCTGTCTTGGATGAAGTACACCCAGAATGCTCAGTAGAAGTAAGAATGGCAAGATTTCATCTCACATACTTGGGACATGTTACCAGGAGGGATCAGTCCCTGGAGAAGGACATCATGCTTAGTAGAAGGTCATGGAAAAAGAGGAAGACCCTCAGCAAGACAGACTGACACAGTGGCTGCAACAAAGGGCTCAAGTGTAACCACGATTGTGAGGATGGCACAGGACCAGGTAGTGTTTAGTTCTGTTGTACCTAGGGTCACTATGAGTCAAAACCAATTGGAGGGCACTTAACAACAGCAACATTATTTCTGGTGAACTACACACTTACGATATGTGCATAATTTTAGTATATATTTCAATAAAAATTTTTAAAAGTTTAAAAAATGTTTTCTAGCAAGCTAAATATTTTGCTAAATACTTTTCCCAAACCTACAGAATATGTTGTTATGCTTCTCAAAAATAGTAGAAATTTTGGGAATTTGAAGTAGAATTTTGAAGATCAGTTGTTACACTGTTAAATATAAATATGTGATAAGCAGGTTGCATCTAACCATACTTCAAATAACAATATTTTCTGTAGAACATCATTTGCATTCTACCATCACGCTGATCTCCTAGATGAAGTTTTGCTCAATTCCTGCTATTCTAGCAATAGCTATGACCCTTTCAAACTAAATCCATGGCAATTACATGAGAGGTTGTGTCATCTTGCTCATGTTATTTAGCCCTTTCATGGCTTGGGTTCCTTATCTGTAAAGTGGAAATAATAGTAGTACAGATAAAGACTCAATGAGAATTCATTTAAAGCACCTCTAACAGTACCTTGCAAGTATTACTTAATAAATGACATCCATTATTATTAGTGATCTTTTATAATGTCACTGTAATGTGACTTTGAGGTCAGTATTAGAAAATGCTTACAACAATCTAGGAAAAAAAACATTAAGTTGTGAATATCACCAAATCAAGATGTATATATTCATTATATTTATGTAGGAGAGTATTTTTGAGATATTAAAGCAATATAAACATATTCACAATTTATTCCTATTTCTTTGTTGACCTATGGCTCCTCCCTCCATTGATAAAATGATACTTACTACCTTAAGAATCTAGCCTATAACAGATAAGTCATTGCTCAACTTTATTTCAAATTTCTTCTAAGTCCATGTGATAAAATAGTCTTGAAAGTCAGGATTTGCTGAGCGAGAAAAGTGTTTCCTAAATTCCAAAAGCCTTGTTTACCTGTCAAATGAAAAACCTTGGGGATTAGAGCATAGAGTTTTACCATAATACACGATGCCACACAGAGAACGCAGGATATATTTCAGAGACACTAACTGTGGCAAGAAGAATAAATAAAAGTCCATACAGCACGAAGAAAGCAAGGAGATTCAGAAGGGATATAAATAGAGATAGGAAGGACACTACTAGAATTCCTGAGAAGAAATCTGGTACCTGGAGGACAGACTGTTGGAAAAAGAATTCCTAGATGGGTTGAAAGCTGAGGGGTGTTGTGTCCCACTTCCCATTTGTTAGCTGGGAGGATCATAACACAGAGTGCACCAGATGAATATGGGAGAGCCATCATAAAAGGAAATGGCAACAGAGCACAGTTAGGCTTGAGATAACATTCCTTATATGCATGAATAAAGATGACCCTGCGCATCCAGGTAGGGGTATGCAGAAATGCTGCAAAAGCAATTGTACCCGAAGAGACTTGGCATCTGACCAATGCAGGTGCAGAGTATGAGCAATGATTACCAGAAATGAGTGTCCATACAATACCCAAAGCCCAAGTTTCAGCAGAGAGTAGCATGCCACGCCCAAGGACCAGGCTGTATGGGGACCATCTCAGCAGGGAACAGTAAGGATCCAGATCCTAGCAAGAAAACTGTAGACCTTTATTCACTCCACCCTCCATTACCCTGAGGACACATAAACTTCCCTAAAGACACTGCATCCATCCATCTAAAGATGCCATTTTTTAATGAAAAGGGAGAAGATTTTCTTACAGAAAGGAAAAAAGAAAAAAAAACCCACTGGAAAAAAGTTTGACTTTCCAATTGACTAAATGTTTATTCAAATGAGGCTGTTTTAAACCAGAAAAAAGGAGTTTAATTTAGGTTTCTCCCATCCTCATCAAACTCATCTCCTACTACCATTAGCAGGAGTGGAGGTTTGAGAGCAGAAAGAGATATGTTATAGAAAAATGTAGAAAATACAGAGAAAAGTATAGAAAGTTATATTTTTGAATACCTGAGAAGCAGTGTGTAAACTTTTAGCCTTAGATAGATTGATAGATATAGTCTTAAATCCTGTTAAGTAAAACATATAAGTTGAAATGGAGCTGGCTGAATTTACTACACTATAATGGACTTATAACTTAGAGGAAGGTCCAGGTCATCCATCACCCTAGACAAGGAAAACTCTATTAACATCCATAAACTTACCCTGGCAGTAGAGCATGGACATTGTTACTCAATAGAGTGAGAAAGAAAAAGAATTGATGCTTTTGAATTACGGTGTTGGCAAAGAATATTGAACATACCATGGACTGCTGAAAGAACAGATCAGTCTTAGAAGACTTAGAAGAAATACAACCAGAATGTTCCTTAGAAGTGAAGATGGGGAGACTGAATGCCTTACTATGTACATATCATCAGGAAAGACCAATTGCTAGAAAAGTACATTATTTTTGGCAAAGTAGAGGGCCCACAAAAATAAGGGAAAACTTCAATGAGATGAATTAACACAATAGTAGCAACAATGAGCTCAAATATACCAACATTTGAACTCAGTCATGAAGATGACAAGACCGACCCATCAACGTTTTATTCCGTTATACATAAGGTCACAATAAGCGGGAGCCAACTCGACGGTAACTTACAACAGAATGATCTCACTAGTCAATTTCTAACTGATAAGTACAATTACTTTTACTGTTGGACAATGACCTTGAACATGTTCCTTCTCCTTAGTAATTCTCTAGCATAAGGCTATAGCTGTAATTCTATAGTGGTGAAATGGTTAAGGCTCCTCAAAGGTCAGAGGTTCAAATCAGTCAGGGGCCCCATGGGAGAAAAGACCTAGAGATCTGCTCCCATAAAGATTACAGCCTAGGAAACCCTATGGGACAATTCTACTCTGTCCTATATGCTTGCTATGGGTCAGAATCCATGTAATGGCACACAACAACATGAGTCTTAAATTTTATGTTAAAGTCATATTCATTTTCTTAAGCAGGTTTTTTAGAGTAACCTGGGTAATAGTAGGTGGTAGGTAATAGTAATCAACAAAGGGGACACTCAGGACATGGGCAAATAATTTTATATTTACTTTAAAAAATGGTACAGCTTTCAGATAGTCCATTTCAATTTAATGGATCTTAATTTTTCCCACCTACAAAACAGGTACACTTGAATTAGAAGATCCTCCACTTTCCCTTTCACTTCTAACATTCTATACTTGAGGAGATAGGTTTGGAGATATGAGAGATTACTGGATTGGAGTATTTTTGAGCAAATTGGAACAAAGAAACAATTAGGAATTATACTTAGGCCCACGATGAAAACTTTGATTTCAGATCATGGATATCCAGAATTGTAGTTGTTGTTAGGTGCTGTCCAGTTGGTTCTGACTCATAGGTACTCTATGTGTCACAGAAGGAAACACTGCCTGATCCTGCACTATGCTCACAGTTGTTGTCATGCTCAAGCCCACTGTTGCAGTCACTGTGTCAATCCCTCTCATTAAGGGTCTTCCTTAGAACCAGCAGAGCCAATATTTATTTTTAAGCAATCACAAATAGGGTCTCGGACAGCTAGTTTTAAAACACAGGTACGAGGTAAGACATGAGTTAAAGGAATAAATTTACAAAATTTATTTTTCATCCATTTATCCAACAAATAATTTTCAATCTCTACTACATGCAAGCATTATGTTAGTAATATAAAATGATGCAAATATGAGGCCTTTCCTTAAAGTAAGAGTTTAAATGAGAAAACTAAGTTTCAATTTGAATGACTGCCAAGATCATAGGTATGTTCAGGAAGATTAATTGGAAATAGTTTCCAAGGCTGTAATCTTTACAGAAGCAGACTGCGTCTTCTTTCCCCCAATGAGCCACTGGGTGGGTTTGAACTGCTAACCTTTCAGTGAGAAGCTGAGCACTTAACCCCTGTGCCATCAGGGCTCCAGTGTCTAGGAAGGGCTGTTGTTACTGTTCTTAGGTGCCATGGGATCGGTTCTGACTCAGAGCAACCCTATGTTCAATAGAATGAGACACTACCCTGGTCTCGTGCCATGCCCACAATCGTTGCTGTTTGAACCCATTGTTGCAGTCACTATGTCAATACATATCATTGAGGTTCTTCCTCTTTTTTGCTGACCCTCTACTTTACCAAGCATGATGTCCTCCTCTAGGGACTGGTCCCTCCCGATAGTACGTCCAAAGTGCGTGATACAAAGTCTCACCATCCTCGCTTCTAACAAGCATTCTGGCTGTACTTCTTCCAAGACAGACTTGTTTGTTCTTCTGGCAGTCCACAGTATATTCAATATTCTTCACCAACACCATAATTCAAAGGCATCAATTCTTCTTTCGTCTTCCTTATTTATTGTTCAGCTTTCAAGTGCACATGACGCGATTGAAAATACCATGGCTTGGGTCAGGCACAACTTAGTCCTCAAAGTGACGTCTTTGCTTTTCAATATTTGAAAGAGGTCTTTTGCAGCAGATTTGCCCAATGCAATACGTCAGTTCATTTCTTCACTGCTGCTTCCATGGGTGTTAATTGTGGATCCAAGTAAGATGAAATCCTTGGTAACTTCGATCTTTTCTCCGTTTATCATAATGCTGATTATTAGTCCAAATGTGAGCGTTTTTGTTTATGTTGAGGTGTAATCCATACTGAAGGAAGGACTAGCATCACTTTTATAGCCACAAAAATTAAAGAACATGTTACTATTATAGGATCATCCCTGAGAGATTCAAAACCTATGATCTGTAAACCTCAACTAACTGGTAAACATAACACCATCTCTCTTTTGAAGTATATATAGAAATTGAATGGAGTCATGCTCATAAGACCGATTTTGTGATCTTTCTTAAAGAGACTCTTCTCCATTTACTCACATTCTGCCCTCCAAAATAAAGAGTAGTAATGGAATTTACATCACCTACTGTTCCAGAGCATATGGGAAATGTACCATACGTTGTATTCAATAGATAATAAGGTAGGTACCTCTTTACCCTTTATGCCACTACCAGGATAAATTGTTCTAAATGTTCAGTAAATTATGTGCTGTATTAAAAATGGCATGAGCTCATTATTCAATATTTGTAGTGGAGCACAAAGTTCCTGCGTGTCTCCAATTTAATCTATTTCCAGCAGAGAAAGGGTTTTCAGTGATTTGCATTAAAACACTTGCAGCACAACGAAAGAAGGGTCAGACCTTCACACTGCTTTTTCCCACTAAGCATTTTTGAGCAAACCTGAGTAATTACTCCACAAGATAGATCTTACGTTCATTTAGTCACCAAGCTTTATACCTAGTAGCAGAGTTCACCAACTTAACTCAGAGCAGTCTTCTTATTTTAACATAGCTGTTTCTATTTATAAAGTTACACACTCCACTTGGTTCCTTCTTCCTCCCTGTCTGAGACAGTTTACAAAAAGAAACCCCAATCATTACATAAATGTGTTGCCAGGAAATCCAAGTGTTGCTTTTTGGTGTAGAGTAAAAGTCCGGCACCTTGGCTTAAGTCTTACTCATCCTAAATCACATCTGCTCTTTGTGGCACTTTCTCCTGGCTAAAGAATGCGCTCTGAAGTTTTACCATATTCATTAAAAGGCTGCCTTTGCTATTCTAACTATTCATGTTGTGGGTTCACAGATGTCCGGAAAATCAAAGCCTGCTGCACAACAGGAAGTATCCACTGCCAAGTCCTTTGGAGAGTAGCAACACATCCACAAGAGGATCCAGGTGGTAAGAAATTTGAAAAAGAGATATATATAACAGCCATTTGAAAAGAAGAAAGCCAAAGACAAGGCAGACATTGAGACTCTAACTCTCCTTTCAACTTAATGGCAGCTGCAGCAACTGGACATGGTCATACAACCAACATTGTGATGTGGGGTGCAAATTTGGAAACTTTCTTATGAAAGAGAAAAGAAACTACTTACAAAGCAGAATGAACATGGGGATAAGATGTCTTACAATTCCTTAAAATGTTAAATTTAATTAAAATTCAATTAGTATTCGATCAAGTCTGCAGAAGACAAAGGGAAATATTGTGGTGTAGTGGTTAAGTGCTACGGCTGCTAACCATAAGGGTCGGCAGTTCGAATACGCCAGGTGCTCCTTGGAAACTCTATGGGGCAGTTCTACTCCATCCTACAGGGTCGCTATGAGTTGGAACTGACTTGACGGCACTGGGTTTGTTTTTTTGTTTTTTATAATAGCCATATTATATGTAGCATTTTTTCTCATTATCTTGTGGAAAATGAATTGTAGACAAAGTACCTGGACCACTCTCCATCCATCCTGCCTAAAAGGACTTCTTGCCTGTTGGATTCTCTGCAGTGTTACTCTTCAGATGGATTTTATCTTCTCACCTTTTAATTAATTCTCTCAGCTGGATTCAACACAGACCATACATAAAAGTTAACCAAAATGTATATAATGCCTGAGTGATTGGCCATCTCTGAAAAGAACTGAGGTTAAACTCTGCCCCCAATTCTAGTTTTGCACTGTGTCTTGTAATAAGGTGGGTCTTTTGAAACTATTTTAGCTTGTTTTGGGTGAAGCTGACCTCTGTTGGTAAGGTGCTGAATAAAAAAAGCTCTGAAGAAAAAAACTATTAGTTATCTGCCTGGGATAACTAGACAAAATGTGTTGCAATTCCTTCCCTGAATTTGAAATGCTTTGTTATCTTAAAGGCAATTTTCCCCATCCAATAAAAACAGAAAAGGAAAATGAGTGACCTTAAAAAACATTTTGAAAATCTTAAGATTCTCACACACACAAATGCTTCTGATGATTTCGAGTGTAGACAGATGCTTTCTTCCTTTTTGTACTTCCCAAACATTGTCAGTGGTCTATTGTTAAAGTGTGGACCTTCTCCCAGACCACATCCTGTCTGTCTTATGGAAGAGAAGTATGCTCCTGAAGTAAAAGGAAAGTCCTGATCTTTGTGGAGGTCGTGGAAGGAAAATGCAGAAAAAAATAAATTAACTGCCATATCTCAACATGACACTACATTCAACTCTGGGCCCATAAAACTTATGATAGAAATTACTTGATGAACTCAGGGAACTAAGCTGTGTTCATTTTATTGACAACTTCAAATTTTTCTTACAAAAGGAGAAACAAGTATATTCAGTGTCAACAATAGTTAAGATATAATGATATAAGGAAAGAGGAGGAGATGTAAATGCTTGAAACTCATTTTTAAAAAATTCTTCTTTTAATTTGAATAATTATTGTTAAGGAACAAACATTTTCCATTAAATCTGAACTAGAGAACTGAGCATTTATCAATGAATCTTCTATTAAATAAAGCAAATAATATATTTCAAAATTGATATATATAAGTGTATTTTAAACTACCGTAATATATACAAAAATTAGAATTGATAGACAACTAGAAAAAATAGGATAAAATAAAGAGCAAAATCAAGAAAACTTGATTCATAATTAGTGACTAATCATCTCAGTTTGCCCAGAACTGAAGAATTCCCAGGACAAGCAAACTTTCAGCACTAAAACCAGTATAATTCAGAGAAAATCAGGATGTTCAGTCATCCTATGTAACAATTACTTTCCTCATCCAACATTTTTATGATTTCTCCTTTCTCATTTATCCTTATTAAAACTGGGAGATTTTTCTATTAGAATTACCTTCCAGTATGTAACATCTTCACTAATTCTAAATCTCTTAGGCTAATTCATTACGCAAAGGTAAAATGGATGAAATTCTAAGGAATGAGCTTCTTGACAATGGAATTTCAGAGAGTTCACAAATTAAGCTGTAAACACAAAATTTGAATCTTAACTAAAAGTTTTTAATGCAGGAAGATCTTCTGTTAGAGAAACCCCCTGCCATTTTGTATTAGATGTGTTTGGGGTGCTTGTCTCCTTTTAAGTGAATTCATGTTCTTAACTACTCCTCCCTCTTTGCTCAAGGTTGATTCAGCCAGACCTGGGGACTTGGCTCAAAGGTCAATAATCTAATATTCTTTGTGGAGTACACCAAATTTTCAAAGTTAACATTTTGGTGCACTTTAATTTTTTTTAAAGAAATAGCCTTGTCAAACTTAACCATGAAATAAATAAATAACTCCTTTAAAGGATATCAACTAATATTCAAAAACTTCAACGGACAAGGAAGTTTCTATGTATTTGTAAAAATCATCAAGTAGTAGAAACAGTGTTGTCAAAGCATGTCTAACTTCACGAGGGATAATGACCAGGATCAGCCCAAAGCTGATTCCCATGAGGTGGAGGTCAGAAATACCTCCACTCTCCAACCTTTTTTTAACAATTCTGACAGCAGCCATCCCTCCCATGGCACTATCTACTTCTTTTCTGGTTCGATAATCTACTGCAATGGCCACAGAGAACTCACAGGTCATACTTACAGTTAAGTGGTTTATTAACAACCCTCTCAGGACCAGCAGCATATAAAGCTACTACTTACTTTTTGGGGTTCATTTGGAAGCTACTGTCCCACTGACAGTACGTGCTGTCAGGAGGCAGGGCCCTGTGTAACAGTTTAAAAAGAAAGAAACAGGAGTGTGCCACAAACTACTGTTTTTACAGGGTATTGTGTGAGGTGGTGCTGAATCATTGAATTTTTGGTTGAAAAAACATGATTTTGAAAATGTTTATTTGGTACACTTATGTACCTCTGAACTCTGGGGGTAGGCTGTGTGTTCACAAGGGGTACACATATGTACTTCTAGACTTCAAGGGTATGATTTGTGGAATGAGGCATAAAACAAAAGCCATATTACCTACCAAAAATTCAGACATACTTAATGATTCAGCAAGTCCTCCATTACTGAAAACATAGTATCAGAAGTAAATTAAAAGGAAAAAATAATTGGGTCAAAAAAGAGTTACAGAAGGTAACAGGGTACAACTTGGAATCAGGATCAACAGTCTATATAACTAAGGATCAGGATCAGGAAGCATGTAGGCAAAGTATCCCTTCTTCAGAACAGGACAGCTCTCTCAGGTCTTCTCAGCCTCCTGAGGACAGGTTCCACTAGCACCCCGCCCCCCAGGGTAAGCTCTTCTTGGCCCTGCTGTACATCACCACCCACTCTGCCACTGGGCCCCTTCTAGGCCTTTTGATGTTGACTCTAATGCTGGGCCCCTTCTGGGCCTCTCACTGTCTTCAGTCTTACAGCCCTTGACTCATGTTACAGCTCTTTTAGGAGGTTCCTTGCCTCTTCTCTCTCTTTGCTTCTCTTTTCTTTCTTCCTTCTGCTTCTTTCTGCTGCTTCTCTTCCTGCTTCTTTCTGTCTGAAAAACCTTTGGGGTTCGCTACATATATACACAATTCCTTGTTAATTTCAAGGCATGGCCCCTCCAAGCAGGGCCACATAATGACCAATCCCCTCTTGGTACACCACAGACACTTCATTTGCATAGTAGGCTATAGTCACCTCATATGTATAGTCCATAGTCACTTCATTTGCATAGTATATTGACCAATCCCTGCAAGATGAATACCAATCTCAAGGCAGATTGCAGCCCAGGTCCAGACAAAAAGTACCAAACCACAAATTGTTTACAGCTTACCTAGGAAACGTCAATCAACCTGGACAAATTAACAAACCCTCTAGGACAGAAAACTAGGGCAAAGGGATTAGGGAAAAATCTCTTAAACTGTTTTTCCAAAGAACCAAGGCAAAAGGCCACATAAAAGAATTCATCTCACCACAGTATTCCATAGACCCTTTTTGTTACTGTTGACTGATCTACTTAAATGTAGGGTGCAAAATCATTTACCAGTGGTAAAGTAAAAATGTGATTTGTGGATATGCTTCTTTCAGGGAGTACACAAGTTCAGCTGTTAAAGTGCTTGGGTCCTTTTAAGTGTTATACCAAAATCTGAAACAAAGCCAGTCAGGATTAGGATGATACAGGCTGTTAGCCAAAGTCCAAGGGCACACGGTGCTCTCTTCTAGAGATAGTTCCAGACTGCACTGAGCACTAATCTTGGCACAAACAAACCTGAGCCCTAGCCAGGGGCAGATTAACCAGTAAGCAAGGCAGGCAAAGGTTTACTTTTAGCAAGGTATGCATGGGTTTACTTGTGTTTACTCACATCTTTGATGTGGTAAAAAACAGGTGAAATTGTGTACTACAGATTAGTAAGTACACCTATGCGCACCTTGCTTATTGGGTACTCTGTCCCTTATTCCTAGCCAGTAAACCACTATGGAGATTATTTGTATTCAAAACGAGATTACTTGACATTTCATTTGTATTCCACTAATTATTTCTTTAAAGTAGATGGAACCAGGAAATTTTGAATAACACAAATAGATTACTGTATTTATATAACACTGTATGTAAATTTTTCTTGGATCTACTATTACTAATATTCTAAACATGAATAGCTTTGTGCTAAGACTTACCTGTTCTGTTTAAAATTTCTCTCTTTCTTCCAAAAATATGAAAGTGGCTTAACATTAAGTGGTATAAAATTATATTTAATAGTTTTTACATGGAGAGCATATTTAATGAACACTTCTGATAACTGGCCATTGGAAACCTTAGGGATCACAAAAGAACACCGTCTGACTCACTTGCTTTGGACAAGTCTTTAGGAGGGATCAATCACTGGAGAAGAACATCATGTTTGATGACGTAGAGGGCCAGCAAGGGTGTGGGAACTCTTGATGATATGGATTGGCACAATAGCAGCAATGCTAGATTCACACATGCTGGCGATGGTGAGGATGACACAGGATTGGGAAACGTTTAGTTCTGTTTTATGTAAGGTCGCCATGAGGCAAAGTAAACCTGAAGGTGACTAACAATACCACCATGCTTTTAATAATAACCACAAGTGTGTGAAGTTGATATTCTTACCCTAATCTTAAAGTTGAGAAAACAGTGATACACCTGCAAGATCACACAGATGGTGAGCAACTACGCCAAAACCACTTCTGTCCACCAGGCCTTCTGACTTCAATGTAGCACCTTTCCATTATACTGCTGTTACCCTACTGCAGGATTGACACAGTGGCTGCAACAATGAGCTCAAAGGTAGCAACAATTGTGAGGATGGAGCAGGACCTGGCAGTGTTGCATTCTGTTGTTGACAGGGTTGCTATGAGTAAGGACCAACTCGACAGCACCTAGCAATAATAATCCTATTGCAGTAGGCATATATGCTCTGCATATTTACATTATAGGATCAAGCTGGTCTTTTCTTTTTATAATCCCAATTTTCTCTACATATCATGTACGTTGCATATATTTTTTAATTTCACTAAATCCTTCTTTGGAGCCCTGGTAGCACAGTGGTTAAGAGCTCAGGCTGCTAACTGAAATGTCAGCAGTTTGGATCCACCAGCCGCTCCTTGGAAACTCTATGGGGCAGTTTTACTCTGTCCTATAGGGTCACTAGGAGTCAGAATCGACTCAATGGCAACAGATTTTAAATCCTTCTTTAAAACAAGGGAGGATCTAAATAAATGGTTCTCAGGCAGGAATGATTTTGCTTCCCAGGGAACATTTGGCAACATCCAGAGACAGTTTTTGGTTGTTACAACAGGAAGGGGCATCTAGTAGGCAGAGGCCAGGAATGCTGTTAAACACTCTACAATAAAAGGACAGCCCCTCAACAAACAATTATCTGGTCCAAAAATGTTGCTACTGACAATCTTGAGAAAACCAGCCTAAATACACTCAAACCTATACTAAAACTATAACTATTGTAAACTTGCATTATCATTGTTTCTGGTATTCCCAAACCAAAATCAAACCATTGCTGTCCAACTCATAGCATCCCTGTAGGACAGACTGAAACTGCCCCATTGGATTTCCAAGGAGCAGCTGGTGGATTCAAACTGCTGACCTTTTGGTTGGCAATCAAGCTCTTAACCACTGTACCACCAGGGCTGGTATTCCTGAGTAATGTTAAATAGGAATTTAATGTTGCCAAAAAGAATGAATATACATTTCCTTAGTGTCCCAGTTATTGTGAAATACTCCCCATAAAGTCTATAATGTTAAGATAAGTTATTTTACTTACACACACACACACATTGCCTTGTATATGGCAGGTATGCCATAAATTGTGGCAGACTGACTGACTAGACGAATGATTTACAAGACAAGAAAAGTCACTTAGAATCCATGACATAGACTGAGAAGTGGTAAATGGAAGGAGTTACGTTTCTGAAACAGCAGCGTTGCTTTGGCATATAAACCCCCCGTCCCAAATAAACCAAGCCCATTGCCATCAAGTTGATTTTGATTCATAGGGACCCTATAGGACAAAGTAGAGCTGTCTCACAGGGTTTTCGAGGAGTGGCTGGTGGATTCATCTGCCGACCTTTTGGTCCGCAGCCGAACTCTTAACCACTACGCCACCAGGGTTTCCTGGAATATAATAAGTCTAGCCAAAATTAGAGGAAAATAGCTGAGAGAACATATTGTTGGAGATAAAGATAAACCTATGTTCAATGGAAGAAGGCAACACAAGAGTGTGGATATTAAAAAGCCAGCCAAAGGAGGGAAGAAACAGCTATAAAAAGCAGATGGTTTGAAATAAATGAAATGTGGAACAGAATCCAAAAAATATGTGGGTCAGCAGAAAAAAAATATATATATAATATATATATATATATGTCAAAATGGATCCCTGGTGGCACAGTGGTTAAGAGCCCAGCTGCTAACCCAAAACCTGGCAGTTCGAATCCACCAGCCGCTCCTAGGAAACCCTGTGGTGCAGTTCTACTCTGTCCTATTGGGACGCTATAAGTAGGAATCTACTCAACAGCAATGTGTTGTTTTGTGTTTATGGGTCAAAATAATAATAACAGTATCTAAAAGTTCTGGCAAAAATATCACACTATTTAGAAATTTTTTTTTCAAAAAAAGTCACAGCAGGATTTTATTAGAAATATAAGCATTCAAAGGAAATAAAAAATATATAATCTGTATATTTTTGAAGTCTAAAAACTTAGCAATTAAAATTGATCCAAACTAAAGGTAAGTAGTAAACACCATGAAAGAGAAGTAGAAAACTAGGTAGAGATAGTCCCATAACTAAATCAAACAACAAAGTCCAACATCTTTTAAAAATTCACCTTAGATTTGTTTTTTTTTTTTTTTTTTCTCCTATGAGCTACTCTTAACTACCTACCATGGTTTGCAAGAATTTTGATAGGATTAGCTTCTTTCAATACTAGCACGAATTTTTCAAGGGCCCATTCACACATTCCCACTCTGTCCCCCTTGGAACCAATTTGCAGTGTGCTGACAGGAGCTACCCGGTGTCTCCAGGCCAAGAGAACCAACACTCCCTCACACGCTATGCAGCCACCCATCTGGCAGCATATATGAGGCAGCAAATGCCTTCTTCCTGCTGTGATGCCTTGCTCCACCCTGATTCTTTTGCTTAACTTCTAGAATTCAAGTTTGACACTGTTTTGGCCTTGTTGGTCTGGCTCTGATGAAGAGTATCCAGAACTGGTAAAAGAAGAATGCTAAAAGACAGTGCTAATCAGTGGGGCCTGAAGCAAACAGAAAAAAGAACATAGAGTCAAAAGAGAGTTACTTTCTCGGATGTGAGTTTACATAAGCAACTTTGAACAGGAGAAATTGAAGGTTGTTAGCAAAATCATATGGTGAGGACAAGTCATAAGACCATCATGAGGATTTTATATACTTTTGTACAGCTAAAAGTTAATCTTGGATTAACTGCAAAATTTTTATTTTCTTTCTGCATGACTTGAGTATAATCATGGTCCTTTTCATATTCAGTGTTCTGCTTTTAGAGACACATCCCTATAATTCAGGACAACCGATGTTTATCAACAATCTGGAAAACACTTCTTGGCACCTTATGGTGTTTTTAATATACACATTTTTGCTTAATCTTGGATATCTGAGTATATTTCCTAGTTTCTTTTGCAATTAGATACAGTCATAGGACCAAGTCCTGACCAGTGGAACTGGGTAGAAGTGATATCTGTAATTTCCAAGCTTCCTCTGCCATTTTTAATTTTCCCTCCTTCACTGACAACTGACTGAGATACCAAGTACAAGACCAATGAAAGTTTCTGGGTTTCTGAGTTATCATACACAAGTCTCAGTAAATTTTTTGTGTAAAGGACCGAAGAGTAAACATTTTAGGTGCTGCGGGTCATACAGTCTCTGTTGCGATTACTCTACTCTGCCATTATTGCAAAAAAGCAACCATAGATAACATACAACCAAACAGTCATGTCTGTATTCCATTAAAACTTTACTTGTAAAATCAGGCAGTGGGTCAGATTTGGCCTGCAGGCCGCAGTGTGTCAACTTTTACTAAATGGACTGGTTGAAGTTGTGAAAAATATACTCTTACTGTGCTAAGAAACTGAGATTTAGGATTTATCTGTTAAGGAAACTAGCATACCTTAACTAACACAATGTCGTTTTGATTCTTTATAAAGTTTATTCCAACACATTCCACTAGAGAAAATTGTGAACCTGTCCATCCCAGTTTCAGTTTTATAAAAGTCCATTTTCAACATCAAACTATGGCAAAAAGAGATGTCCTTTGTTTTGTCTGTTTATTTTTGTGCATTTTTTTTCTTTTATGGAGACTGAATCACATTACTGTATTGGATAAATGATGAGTTTTTGGCACCACACTCTACTTTCTCATCTGGTAACTTCTTCTTCAGACACAATTGCAATACTTTTTTTTTTTTAAACAAATGATTCAATTTCCTGGGAGCATGGGGATGTCTTGCCACATGCCAATTAATGAACTATCTCACAGATACTGAGCTCTTCTATTGGCCTCAGTGAATAGGAATCCAAAGAAAAGCACTTCTTGAAGCAAAAATTGAGCAACAGTAGGGGCTGGAGGGCGGGTAGAGCTCAAGTGAAATTTGTCAAAGACTAACTTAGCATTCATGGGAAGAAGCCATGATTTTTTTTTTTTTTTCCTATTATGTGACTCAGTACCCACAAAGAAAAGAATGGCATTGATTATGACTGTGGCTTACACACTGTTGTCAGGGAGAGACAGAGAAGAAGATGAGAGAGTAAGGGCTTAGGATTCAAAACCCATTCCCATCAAGTCAATTCTGACTCATAGTGACCCTATAGGACAGAGTAGAACTGCCCATAGAGTTTCCAAGGAGCACCTGGTAGATTTGAACTGCTGACCTTTTGGTTACCAGCTGTAGCACTTAACCACTATGCCACCAGGGTTTCTAGACCTGAAATGGAATTTTAGCTCCACCCTCACATCTCTCTGAGCTGTTTCTACATTTGTTTAATTTAAATAATAAGAAATTAGGCAAAACATCTATCACATAGTAGTTATTCAAAATGTGTTAGTAACTATCATTAGTTTTAGATGTTACTTGCTGCTGAGATCACAAATTATTGTTTCCTACACAACCATAAATCTCTGTATGAAGAAAAATTATATTTATCCTTCAATACTTCAAGAGTTCTGTGGGTTGTTAATAAATAATAAGTTAATCCAAATGGCTACAGGCTTTAGTTCTAGGCTTGACCTTCTTCCATTGGTCTGATTCTTGGTATTTCAGCCAAAGTTTTGCTCTATCACACTCTCTACCTCACCTTCATTTTTGAACTATTCCTTCTTTACTGGATCTTTCTATCCTATACTTCATTATCATCTTTCTAAAATACAGACGTATCAGATTGCTATGATACTCAGCATCCCTCCCTCCATCTGCTACAGAATAAGTCCAAACTCTTTAGTGTAGCATTTAATACCCATCTTCCCACTGCTGCAACTCAGTCTCACTTCTCTTGCCCTCTCATCTGGTGATTTTCTTTTTTTCCCTCCAGACAGAATTGCAGGAAAATATATGCTAGCTTATGATTGCATTCTGCATTCTAGAAACAATAAAAAATCTGTAGTTTCCTAAACATAGTACTGTATTTCATGTCCTGGTAAATGCTGTTCTATCCAAAATGTTATTTTTCCCATTATTTGCTTGGATAAATCAAACTTATTCTTCATACATGGGGAATGAACCACTGCCTCCTCTATTGCACTACTGATCCTTAATATAATTAACTTTCGTATTAAACTATTAGATGTACTTACAACATAATACTAATATTTTTTAATGTTGACCACCAGCTATGTACTTGACATCATTAATATGCAATATCTTATACAATCTTTAGTACAATCTTACAAGGTAGCTTATATTATTATCCTCATTTCACAAATGCATAAACTGAGACTTCAGTATTAATTGACTTGCCAGGGTCAGTTTACTAGTAATTATTGGAAAGTTCCAAAAATAGAATTGTGGTCAGCACGTATCAAATACTACAAATGAGGACAAGAGGTAAAATGCCAACCAAGAAGAAATGTCTTTTCAGAAGCCATTAGTGATCTCTAAGAAAGGAGAATAAAATCATAGATCAAGAGAGTTAGAACAAATGAAAAGCTTAGAATAGTGGCAATGAGCACAAATTACTCTTTCAAAAGATGTATATGAAAAGTCTGAAAGATGGAGTGATAGCCTGAAGTAGAATGAAGGAAATGGTGATTATTAAAAATAATAAGAGACTTGAGCATTTTTGGAAATTGAGTTGATAGCGGTGGTTCTCAACTGAGGGCAATTCTTTCCTGGGGGACATTTAGCAGTGTCTGGAGACATTTTTGGTTGTCACAACTGGGAGGGTACTACCAGCATCTAGTAGGTGTAAGCAGGGAAGCTGCTACACATCCTATAATACATGGAACAGCCCCCCCCCCCCAATACAGAATTAATTGGTCCAAAATGTCCCTAGTGCCTAGGTTGAAATACCCTAGAAGAAAAGAGTCCTTGGAAAAGAAGAGATGGGAAATCCAAGAGAAATATGATAATTTATGGGACAAAGTCCTGAGGAAAGAGAAAGGGAGTAGATAATTTCTAAGGTTACCCTTAGAAAGTTTTACGAAGTTACTATTATCCTTGTTTCATTTTTTACAGATATAGAGATTGAAGTCCAGAGAACTTAATGACTTTTCCCTTAAAAATATAGAAGTTGAACTCAAATCTTTGATCTCACAGTCATATTATTTTCCCTATCCTGCCTAATACTTTAAAATCCAAGATTGGCTAAGGGTTTTGTTGGAGACATGCTATCAACCATATAGTTATTTGCTTAAAAATTAAGGACATGTCTATTAGTTTTATGTTTCAGTAAACAATATAGTCAATGTCTTCTTTTTATTAAGGAAAAGAAAGGTGTTTATGATACCAGTCAGCAAGACTCTAGGAAAAATGTATTTGGCAAATCATCAGAAATATACACATAATAAAGGCACAAAAAAAAACAATAAAAAGGTTATACTAGATTTCCAATAATATTTAATCACATAGAACTGACATCCAGATTTTTAATAGTTTCATAGCTAAACCAGGAACCTAGTCATAGTAAAAAGCATGAGATACAATTCTTAAAAGACTTTCTAAAAACACTCACTAAAGTAACAGGAAATAATATTATATTGTCACACTTCTACAAATTCCTTTTCAAAGGGCAATAAATGTACAGTATTAAAAAGCAAAGCTTCCAGTAAAAAGTCAAGCATCATCACAGCATTATTCATACTATAGCTACCACAAAGGCAAAAACAGTAAAAGTGACCATAATATCTTAATGGTGAAACTTGAAATATGAACTACAAAGAGAAAAAAGAAATAACGATGTTTCTTTAAATACAAATAACTGAATATGCACACAAAGCAGAAACAGGAAAGGAAGACGGTATCATCCAGGGACCTGTGAGCTGACCTATGCAGCTGTAGGCCTGGCCAGCTCTGGAAGCACTACCATGTGAGCAAGCCAACAGGAGTGTCAAAAGTCCTCAGCAATCAGGCGTCTTCTCCAAGAAGGAAACAGCTGGAAGCCAGAGCAAGTGATCTACTCTATTGACATCTGCTGCTATACTTCTATTGTGGACTTCCTTTTGTTTATTTCTATTATTCAAACCATTCAGCAGAGACCATGTGTCAACTTAATTGTCTTCTAATAATTCAAGGTTCTTGAGTACAACCAATGATTTATGTTCAATTCACTGGCAATACATATTTAATATTTAAAACAAATCTTACTATTCTATACAGAAATAAAGTAAATCAATAACCCTCCTCCTCCTCCCTCCCCACTATTCCCTACCTTAAGAGAAGTTGTAGTTTACAGGAAATTTTTCTGTAAATGGGACAGCTTTAGTTTGAATGCCTCTCCATTGAGATATTGGCAAGTAATTCAATCTCTCTAAGCCTGTTTCCTCATCTGTAGAATGGGGATAATAGAGTATTTATACCATAAGTCTATTTTGGAGATTCAATGAGATACTTCATATACAGTGTTTGGCCCAGTACTCAATATAAAGCAAGTGTTCTACAAATATAGTCAGTATCTGATCCTCTCTGATATGATTTTTCCAAAATACCATTGTCAGAGTAATTTTGTCTCATTCTTACATAAGAGCCTTCCAAACTATCTGCCTAATGAAGTCTGCCTCCATTTATAATCTGACCCAAAATCTTTCTTTAAACAATCTGCTCCAACTATAATGGTTTACTCACTGGACATGCTTGTATGTAAACCTTTCCTTAAAAGAATGCTTTTCCTTCTCTATATCTGAGTTCTATCAGCCCATTAAATTCCAACTACTTGATGGAATTTTTCCTGAATGCTCTATCCAAATAAGGGTTCCCTAAAATCCTACATAAAGCATTGCCCTCTTTAGCACTTATATAGGATTGCTCTGAGTCAGAATCAACTAGACAGCGACGGGAACCCACGCAATATATTTGCTTGTCTATATCACTCTTTAAGTTTCCTATATATTCAAGCTAACTAGTGCTTTTGAGTATCTTCTGCTTTCAGATGATAGTGCCAACACTGTGTGAACAAAACAGTAGGAAATAGTCCCTACCTTGGAGTAGGAAAATTAAATGACCACACGGCAATGTATATAAATGCCACCACTTTAAGAAGTTTCTTTAGATCTCCCCAACTGGTTGTAAACTCTCCTTTTAACCTCCACGGCAATTTGTTCATATTTTCCTTTGACTCTTGAAATAAGTCTTAAAGAATGGCCGAGCTTTGGAGGATAAGGTAAATCTAGAAAAAAATATCATGCATTATTTCATTAAGAGATTATAATGTAATAGAGAAAAAAGGCTTTGTAGGAATAGACTGAATTCAAATTCTGGATTTCTGATTTACTTTCCTGATCTTGGGACTATCTCCTACTCTCTCCAAGCCTCAGTTTATTTCTCTGTAAAAGACAGATAATAACACCTTCTCTGAAATGCTATGAGAATAAAATTACAAATGTCCTATAAACTATAAGGGAAAGAATAAGTACTCAAAAAAATAATTGTTTTACATAATAATGTAAAAAAAAAAATTGAGTTTTCATAGGCAATTCAAGGGAGAAAGAGTGAGTGGGCCCAAGGCTAGAAAGAAGTTGGAAATGGGAGTAGGTATATAAGAGAGGTGGTGGCAGACCATGCCGGAAGGAGGCTGGAAATTGAAAAGTGACGGCTAGTGAGGACTTCTCAGAGGTAGATATAGCCAAGGAATTTTCAAGAATAGGAAAGTCTAATGCTTAATTGTATGTTATTTGCTGAGCTGGGATAAAATAGAACCTTCTTTCTCAACCTGTTACCTCCATATACTTTTTGTGTTTGTTTGTTTGTTTTTGGTGTGGGGGGCAAGTTAGTATTCAATCACTTTCAAGTAATTGATAGTTAAAACTGAATTCTAAATCTAAAAAAAATTAATACCATGTTCACATTTCTTTTAAAATAATTTTTTATCCCACAAAAAAGCTCTTTAGTCAAGGTACCCTTTCACAAAGATGATAGAAAACATTAAATTATGCATAAAATAAAAATATACTTAACATATTAATTTTCCTTTTATTTCTGATTATGACAGATTTAGAAATATATATTGAGGCTAAAGAAAAAAGAACATTTTCCTTCTGCAGAGCACTATGTTATCTCTATTTGCTGCTAATACAGGTCTGGTATGATCCACCAGGCGCTCCTTGGAAACTCTATCGGGCAGTTCTACTCTGTCCGATAGGGTAACTATGAGTTGGAATCGACTCGAAGGCAGCACATATGATTCCCTAAAAACCAAAACCAAACCCATTGCTGTTGAGTTGATTCCGACTCATAGCCTAGAGGTCTAAAAAGCACGCACTTAGAAAGCTGGCTCCCCTATCCTTACACATTCCCCTAAGCCATGGTAAGGACCATTAGTATCACTAATAATTTGAGGTTAAAAAAAAAAAAAAAGAAGGATAAAGTACAAAAAGTCCTAAAGTTAAAAAGAATACAGTAATCATGTTTTTCCCTGGCTTTTCTGTTTTTAATTTTAAACAATTTTTTAAAATAATATTTTATTGTGTTTTCAGTGAATGTTTACACGGCAGATTAGGTTCTCATTCAACAACTCCACAACAAATTACTCACTGACACTAGTTACATTCTTCATGACGCATGAGCATTCTTATTATTTCTGTCCTGGTGGTTCTGTTTCCAGTAATCTAGTTTCCCTGCCCCCTTACCTTCTCATCTTTGTTTTAAAGTAATTGTTGACTGTTTGCTTACATATAGACGATTTTTTTTTAAGGAGCACAGTACTCTCAGGTGATATTCTTTATTTTGTGAGCCAATCTGTTATTTATGTGACCTCAGGGGATAGTTTACGTTCAAGGTTTAAACAGTATCTCAGAGCAGTAGTCTCTGAGAGTCCTCAAGTCACAACCAGTCCAGTAAGTCTGGATTTCTTAAGAATTTGAGGTTCTGTTCCACATTTTTCTCCCACTCTATCAGGATCCATCTATTGTGGCCCTGATCAGAATGATGGTTAGTGGTAACCTGGCACCACTAGTTCTTCTAGTCTCAGGGTAGATGAGGTTGTGGTTCCTGAGACAGTTAGTCCTGTAGACTAGCTTCTTCTCTGAGTCTTGGGTTTCCTTCTTTTTCTTTTGTTTCAGATGAGAGGAGATCAATGGTTGTATCTCTACCTCCAGATTCTTAAGTAAAGGTTCTAAGGCAAAATGATTCTGCCCCTCATTTGGGAGAATTCTCAGGTAGAATGGAAAAACATAACCATAACTGTATCAGAATAGACATTAGAAAATTCAAGAAGAGTAAGAAATCTGATAAGAGATAGCTAGGGAAAACTAAAGCTCTTAAGATATTGTGATGGAGTTTCCATATGTTTGTGATGTGGAGTCTGGAACTACTGCTATGTGTCTATTAAACGGCAATGTGACTCAGCAGTCTGGAGAATTTGGATGCTCCGGCAGATGACATCTGGGCTATAGTAGCTATACAGAGCTATGATGGAGGATGAAGAGGATGTAGAGGAGAGAAAAAAGAAAAAAAAAGAAGAAGAGATGACAATGATTGAGTGCCTAGAAGATCTAGACAAAGAATTTGTAAGCCATGAAAACTTACCAAAATTTTTTGAACTAGCAGGATGTTGAATGTGTTGGATAGATGATGGTAGAAAGACACAGGAGAAAAGGAGGCTAATTTGGAATTATTGCAGTAATTCACAAATAACATAAAAAGTACCAAAATATGGGTGTTAGTAATGGGAAGGTACCAAAGGGGATAAATCCAAGATATAACACAAGTGAAATCTCCAATTTCTGGCAAATTATGGGATGTTAAAAAGGTATGTATATCACAAGATATTACCATAGGAATTTAAGATTGGATGACTGGAATAATGGTATTTAATGAAGTAAAAACAGGAATAGGAGAAGGATATGCTGGACTGAGAATATACTTGGGACCCTGACATATATCAGTTCATTCTCTTTAACCAGACTGTAAGGCTGTATAGTTCAGGGACTACCACAGGACTCCACATAAGCCATTCTAATGACAGTCATCTATTGTGGGCATTCTCTATTCATTCTTCCTCCTTAGAAACAGAATCCACAATTTTTAACTAAGAACATTGCTACCTAGAAATTAACACCACATTTTCCAGTCTCCACTTTACCTAGGTAAGGCCTTAGGACTATATACAGACCAATAGTATGCAGAAGAATCTTAATAAACAAGGTGTGTCTAAGTCACTCCTTCTTGCTGAATGGAGCTCAATTACCCACTCAGTATTGAGGTGGAAGACTCAAACGGGTGAAACAAAGACAGCCTGGTTCCCTGACAACTTCCTGAAGTCACCGTATCAGCCACAAACTGCTTATCTCCAGATTTCCTCTACGTGAAAAAGAAATACATTCATATCTTGTTTATGTTATTATTATTTTGAATTGTCTACTACTTGAAGCCAAGCCTAATTTTCTCTAATATAATTAGCTTAATTATTTTTGCTATTTTCTTCAGTTTTGTTTTTTTAAAAGTTTACAAAACTCACAAAATATACTCTTTTTAACATTTTGAAATAGTCTCAAATGCTAACCAGGTGTTCTTTACATTTGTTTGAAAAAAGCTTTTAATGTGATAAGCGACATTCCTATAAGTACAACATTGCTTACCACAGGGTCTTATTGGAATATCATATGTTTGATTAATATGTGTGCTAACCAAGGAGATCATCCAAAATTCTATCGCAAACAGTACTCATGGATGGTAAGTCTTGGGCCAAGCCATTTAGCAAAGTTAAGCTTGACTAAACCTACAAATACAATAGCCATGGTCATTAAAGAAAATGAGTTTATCTATTTACAGCTAATACAAACATGCCATTGTGAGTACACAGAATATTAAATAAGAACTTGACGACACTAATTTTTAATTATTTGCATGAAGTTAATATTTAGGTCTTTTTCTTGATAATTCACCACTTTCCCATTTTTACTCTGGATTGTCACGATAGACTTTGAACTATAAGCTTGTAATTAAATATTTTATTTTAATTGAGTTTTCTTGCTTAGACAATGCTTTCCTAAAACCTAAAAGAAAGAATACAGCTTAATCATCTATTCCAAACCTCTTGTGTTATAGACGAAATGATCCAAGCAGATCTACTAACTTAACTAAATGTTTCTCAGGATAATTGCTTATTCACTCATGATTTGTTTGTCTAAATATTGATTCATTCAATTGCTACTAAATCATGATATGCATAAAGAATTGGGCTGGGGCAAAGCACAGAATTATATACGGGCCTTGCCATCAATAAATTTCCAATTTAGTAGGGAAAGAAAGAATAGTTATTCAGCTATTTAAAATATACAATAATAAATAAAGATGCTCTAAGTATTTCTGCAAACGAGGAATCACAGGAAAGGAAAGGTGGGAGTGGGTGGCTAGCAAAGGCTTTATGCAGGAATTTGCATTGGGGCTGCACCTTAAAGGCTTTGAACAGGTAAAGATCGATGAAATAGACATTTCAGACAAAAGGACTGGCTTCTTTTTTATTTACAGTGTTGATTTCCAAATGAAGTTTGCATGTATGATTGTCATTTTATATATGTGTGTGTGTGTATATATATATATATATATATATATATATACACTTTTGAATTATATTTGGGTAGAAAAATAAAAACATTTTCTGTGAAGCCAGAGGTGAGCATGGTAACTTTAGAAAGCTTAATGTCATACTTAATACTATACTAAACAGTGATGTTCATCAAGGTACAAATAAATTCCCATGAAGTTCATCAACTGCAGGGCCATGCTAATACTTAGCATCTAGAAAAAACGATTCTAGTATGGTTTAGGAACCAAGATCTTTGAGTTAAATGCTCACAAAATATCATAAATTAAATGACTGAAAAAGATGTCAGTAGTAAGTAAAACAGTAGGGTTTCAATTTATAAGTGAAAATCCAGACAAATGTGCAGTATTAAGAAAAATAATATTTAATTTTCCTTCAAATAGCAATGAATTAAGTCATCTAGGGTATAAATATTTAAACTGTAAGATTGTTTAAAGTACAAACGACATTCAGGGGAAAGTAGTGGTATCTATGTGGGTTATTAAAAACAAACCTTTATTCACATTGTAATATATATGAAAAATATGTTCCCCTTTTTTCACATCTGTGATTAGTTATGCTTATCAGGGAGAGAATGATGCTTAGGAATAACTAAGCACTTCATCAATAAATAGCACCAAGTCATTACAAAATATGCATATTCAAAGGATTTTGTTCACAACTTTTGCAACAACTTTAAACTATAAAATTTTTACACAGGCTAAACAGTCATCTTTTCAGCTATTCAAGTTACTTACTTTTTTACACTGGTGTGCCTCTACTAATCCCCATTTCACAGCATGCTTTATATTTCATCTAAAAAGAAATTTGCATTATAGCTATATAAGTCTGCAGGTAACCTTCAACCACTAACCTTACTGTCTTCTGTCTCCTTGGCTTTTCCTTGGAGGGATTTCTTCTCTCCAAATTCACAGGTTGATTTTAATGTGAGCTGACAAGAAAGCATTGAGCTCTCTGTTCCAGTAAGTTCCAAAGGTCTTGAAGAACAGTGCTGTGACCCAGTAGTGCCAAGATTTGGTATCGGAGGAGCAGTATGAACAGGCTTTGACCCAACAGCTGGCTGCCTCAATTTTGAGGCAACCCCAAGTACAGGCATGGCTTCTATAAAAGTATCTTCTTGCTGCCAAAGAAAATGCTTCTAACCTCAGTCTGGTAGACTCCAACTTTAGTATTTCCAGAACAAATACTTTAAACAAAACTAGCAGTCAACTTGATTTTTTTTTTTTTTTAACTAATAATATTACTTACAGGAAAGGCAAAATTTTCTTTCATCTTTAGTTAAGTATCTCTCTCTCTTTATTTCTTGCTGGGTCGGATTCTCGTTCTCTCTCTCTCTCTCCCCCTCTCATGAGTCAGTGTCTATGTAATACTACATATTCCTTCGGGGAGTAACTTTTCTTGAAGGGAATTGCTACAAAGCTCCTTCTCTGGGATTAGGGCGCTCCTAGTTTTGCTTTTTCTTCTCTCTACAGCAGCCTGAGTCTGAGCACTAGGAGTGAAGAAAAAAAAAAAAAAAAAAACGAGTGAAGAAGAGAGGAGAAAAACAAAAGGAAAAGCCCTTCAGTCCAACTGTCAAAGCAGCCGAAAGACCACAATAGTGAAACGACAAGAGTTCTTCCTGATTCCGAAATAACCAGCCTGGATTCTCTTTTTAAAGAAAGTCCCATCTCCCCACAGCCTTTAAAAAAAAAAAAGAAAGAAAAGAGAAAGGAGTGGACACGATTAATGGCCAAAACAAACAGCTGTTCTGGGGTTTTAGCCCGGAAACAATCTCAGCAACGAAGCTGTTTGTCTGATTTCCAGCTATCTTTCATTAATGACAGCCATGAGCCATGGTGTTCACTTTTTGTTTCATCCCATGAAATCAGGTTATGTTCATGCAATAGTGCAACTAGCTAAAGCTGCTAAACCATTCAGCAGTCCGTGCCTGCCTAGGATATGAAAACATAGGAAATGCGGAGAGCAGGGCACTAGGCAGGTAGTAATCAGTGTTTCTACATTTCATAACGATAAAGATAATAAAAACAGTCACAACTAACACTTATGCAGAAAGCACTACATAGCAGTTACTGGGCTAAGTACTTCACATGCATTGTAGTATTTAACCCTTGGAACGACTCAGTAAAAAAACAAAATGAAAACCAAACCCACTGCCATCGAGTCAATCCTGCCTCACAGCTGCCCCATAGGATTTCCAAGGCTGTAAATCTCTATGGAAGCAGACTGCTACATCTTTCTCCCGTGGAGCAGCTGGTGGTTTCAAACTGCTGACATTTCAGTTAGCGGTCAATTGCTTTAACCACTGAGTCATCAGGGCTCCTTGACTCAAAGGAGAATTTATTTTCCCTATTTTATAGGAAGGATAACAAAGACTCAGGTACCTTGGGTAATTTGACCACAGCCATGCAGCTAGAAAGTAGAGGAACTTGTACTAATCAAAGTAACTTTAAAAAAATCTTTAAAAACAGTTTAAAATAACATCGTTATTCAAGCTCATGAAGTCCACCTTAAAATTCTAAACTTCACAAAAACATCCAAAGATATACTCAAGAACTATGAACCATGTTGCTTTTATTCATAAAATTATTATAATCATATCAAATTCTGCTTCTGGTGAAAGCGTGCAGGAACCTACGGCAAAAGCAAAAGGTAGGTTTTTAAGAAAACCTCTAACATACATGTATACTTATCCTTAAGATAGCGGCCCTTAGATAATGTTTACAGAAGGAAATTCCCCCATCATTTTCTGTGGCAGTGTTGAGGTTCCAAAATCAATTTCCAACCACATAATAAGAATTAATTCAATTTCACCTCTCTTGCATTTCTGTTGAAGAATTCTGTAAGGCACAGATAGACTGACTCCTGTTTATTTTTCTTTATTTTGTTTAGAAAATACGTATTATAGTCATAAAATACTGTAAGAATTAGCAATAATGCAAGTGAAGAAAAAGTGGTCACTTAGTACAGACTCAATAAATGGTGATAATTATCAGCATCATAACCATTATTATAGAAAATGTCTCTCTATAGTAAAGAAATTATTTTCTTTGGCTACTCTGGCCAGCTATATAAATTACTGTGCACTTTTAGTGAAGAAGGACTAAATTAGAGATATAAAAATATAAGAGCCAATAAATAAAGTCAAATTTATATATTGTTGCTGATACAGCAAGTTAGAAATCTACAGGCTTTTGAAAAAAATAAACCAAATGGGTTTTGCACAACAGGATAATAAGGAGCAAATGCAATACTAGTAGTGATAAAAAAACAGCCTGATTTCTCTGAGGAAGTATGCTAATTACTTTACGATTTAAAAACCATTCAGCACACTACAGTCCCTTCTAGACTATAAGGTATTGCAGAGCTGGAGGTATTCATGTTCCTAATATGAGGTTTAATCTACATGACAAGAGATATGCTTCCTGTAATCCTCATATGAGTCCCTGGATAGTGGGTCAACAGTTAATTCTGTAGGTTGGTAACCAAAAGGTTGGAGGTTGGAGTCCACCCAGAGATACCTTGGAAGGAAGGTCTAGCAATTTACTTCCAAAAATCAGCCATTGTAAAGCAGACCCTGTAGAACACAGTTCTACTCTGACACACATGGACTGTCATGAGGTCGAATCACCGCAACAGCAACTGGGTTTAATCCTCACATTGCAAACAAAATGGCAGACCTAATAGGACTTGTGAGAAAAGTAGGATTGGGGCAGGCCATTCAAGACCTATGCAACTTTGGGACCAGATCACAAATACGAATAATAATTGGTACCTCAGAAGATGATTCAGACCACCCGAGTAAGACAATCAGCCCAGAATGCATTAAAAGAAAAAAAAAAAGGGTAGAAATGCTAGCAATTCTTTAATTAGCGTTGGTAGAGAAAATCCAGAGGAAAGGTAAATTCGGAGCCAACATGTTGGCCATTAAGAATGGCACAGGGAGTAGTGAAACCTGCAGATGTTTAAGAGCTGCTCAAAGTAAGGATGTGCCCGTTTGATGAGGGAGCCCAAGATACATACACCCATTTTTTTTAATTTTCTTAAAAAGGAGCTGAAAGCATTCCTGTTGACTGTATTGCATCCATGCTGAGGGCCTCTTCTTTTCCCACCAAAGGTTACAATGTTACTCTGACAATTCTGAGCCTCTTTGCCTAGAATAAATCACATATAAAGCTCCACAGCTTCCACATTATATGAACATAATTCCCCTACTTAATGATTGCAAATGAGCTAGTTATCATTTTAGAACCATATGGTGAGGCAGAACATACTGTAATGCATGTTACAAATTGGAAAAAAAAAAAGAGTTCACATTCAATAAGATGTCCTTTCACTCTGAAACATCTTTTGTGTGTGTGTGGGTATATATATATATATATATATATATATATATATATATATAGTTGGTTGTTGTTGTTGTTAGCTGCCGTTTAGTTGGCCCTGACTCATGGTGACCTCATGTACAACCGGTTCAAACCACTGTGATCCATAGTGTTTTCATGGCTGATTTTTGGAAGTAGATTGCTAGCCCTTTCTTCCTATTCTATCTTAGTCTTGTAAGCTCTGGTCAGCATCCCAGCAACAAGCACGCCTCCAATGACAGACAGAAGAGGTGTGTTGGCCAGGAGTCAAACCGAGATCTCCCTCATGGGAGGCAAGAATCCTACCACTGAACCACCACTGCCCACAAAAGTCAATTCTGATTCATGGCAACCCCACGCGTTTAGAACTGTCCTCCATAGGGTTTCAGTGGCTGTGACCTTTCGGAACTACATTTCCATATTAGATAATATCATTTCACTATGACTGGAATTATAGGATTGAAAATAGTAGTCACTGTTGACTGAGCCTATGAAATAACATTTACCAGCAAGGCAACAAAAACAAATTGATTTATTAAAGAAGAATTTATTGTTTTAAGCCAGGAGCTGTCATCTCATTTTATCCTAAAAGAGCTTATCTCCATTTTGAGGGTGAGAAGACAAAGGCATTGAGAAGTTAATTAGCTGAAGGTCACAGTAAGTATAATAACTACGAAGTTCAAAGTGGGTTTCTCAAACTGAGGTCAACGAACTACTACCTGGTTGTTGTTAGATGCCACTGAGCTGGTTTCAAGTCACAGCAACTCCATGTGACAGAGTAGACCTTCCCCATGGAGTTATCTGGGCTGTAATCTTTACAGAAGCAGATCACTAGATCCTTCTCCTGCAGAAGGGCTGGGTGGGATCAAACTGTCAGCCAACCTTCTGGCAGCAGCTGAGCGCCTAATGGTTTGTACCACCAGGGCTCCTTCTGCCACCTGGAGTACTTGGTAAAATATAGATTCCTGTATCCACCCCAAACCCAATGAGTAAGAATCAGGAGGAAGAGGGAGAAGTCTGAGTATCTCATTTTAAATAAGCAAATTTTCCTGCACTCTAGAATTTTATATCTGTATTTTTTTTTTTTTTTTATCACGAGGGATTTGCAGTTTGATAGTTTAGGGATAATTGCAAACATGCAAAGGGGAAGATGAAGGTAATGCTCTATTTTTCTCCACTCTATCCTAAGAACTTATTAGGTGTTATTAGTTTTGCATTAGATCTAAAGAATCCCGATTTTTTGTTGTTATTGTTGTTACTCTCCTTCATCTACCTTAGAACTGTCCGTAGAGAAAAAATCATTTGCAAAATGTTTGATTGATTGAGTTAGGTTGTCTTCCAGATCTAATGTGAAACTTTAAATATTAGAAAACCGTATAAGATAAAGTGAATCTGGAGTTAAAATTATTGTATAAACCTGGCTTAAAACATTTAAAACACTTCAGTCTGTTTTAACTCTTTCTTGCCAGAATCCCCACTGGCATCATTTTTTCCAGCTATCTGGAAAAAAAATTGATTCCTAGAGAAGTATTAGCCATACAGTAGATTTGAGAGGGGCAATAAGCCAAGATGTGTGTTTATTGTGGTTTTGAAGCAGGAGAAAGGAAGGTAAACCAGCTGGCTAAAACATAAAGACAGGTGGTGAGTACAGAGGAGGCAATGACAAAACATTTAATGGATTTTTAGAAATGCACACGATGGCCCCTAAAATGAGGACCATCGCAGGAGAGTCGGAAACTGGTTATACTTGATCTATGGCATGCATTTGCCATCTTACACAATTCCTTACAATATGCTACTGATGTAGTTAATTGAGCAAATAAAATTCATCAAATTCAGAAGGCCTCTTTCCCATAAAACATAATGAAATTCAAATGCAGTAAGCTTTGAAATGGCATCTATACTCTCCCTTGAGGACATCTGCCCCCAGAGTCATCTGGAAAAGGGACAGATATTTTATTAAAAAAGAAACCACTTGGATAGCCTTGCCAGATAAATTTCAGTACTCCAATAATATAATAGACCTTGCAAATCTAAACAAATACACAAAAAGAACATTAGAAACTTTCAAAACATTTATACTTGAAAGAATATTTCTGTCACCATACACGCGCATAAACGCACTTTGTTATAAAGAAAAAGTGCCTTAAGCCAAGTCACGAGAGTTTCATTCTAGGAAATAGAGCCAAATAATTTTAGCCACAATAATACATAAAAACACGATTTTATAAGAATATTTCTTCTACTATTTTTATCCTGCCGATTTTATTATTTCCAGACATTTTTGTGTATCATATGCAAAAAAAAAAAACCATTGCCACTGAGTCAATTCTGACTCATAGCAAACCTATAGGATAGAGTAGAACTTCCCCATAAGGTTTCCAAGGAGTGGTTGGAGGATTTGAACGGCTGACCTTTTGGTTAGCAGCTGAGCTCTCAACCACTGTGCCACCAGGGCTTCAATATGCAAATAAGCATTGCCTAAATGAAAGAGCAGCAACAGATACAGCAAAACATAAAACTGGAGAAAGGACATAGCTATTTAAAAGAAACCAATAAAAATGTCGTCCGAAAGGTTACATAACCTCTAGTGGTGAAGGATTTGTAGGAAACCCACTTGGAATAATATCCATCCTTACATTTCAAGCACCCTCAACCATGGCATCTTAATAGTTGCTCTTACACGTTCAGAGTCCAAGTGCTAACTATCCCCCCTTGTTCTGTCTCAGATATACTGAGAGCTTTAGGTTTCTTTCAGGAATTGAGAAGAAATAAGTTCTATAGTCCTCTCTTTAAACTTTTTCTTTTTTCACGTTTAACACAAGTTAACAAAATAATCAATTTATCATTTTAATTCAAAAAAGAATGAAAATAAATAGCTGCCTGTGATCGGGGACAAATATTTCTTGTAGTTCCAGCAAAAGACCTATGTTTCACATAGAGCTATCTTTCAGCTCCATTCTAGGAGACCACCCAGGAAAGCCACCCAAATCAATAGCTTCACAAAGGTGGTCTATCAGGTCATACAACATTTTACTAGGAACTCTGGGGAACGTTTCAAAACAGCTATACATGAATATACGGGGGGTGTGTATTGGTAATAATAAGCTTAGGCAACATAGCTTATTTTTCAACCCACACAAAAATAAGAATAGGGCATTAGTATGATAATGAAAACCATCGGGTCTGATTACTAGTCTCTTACTTTTCTGAGGGAGCCCCGGTGGGGTGGCGCAGTGATTAAGAGTTCAGGCTACTAACCAAAATAAAGTCTGCGTTCCAATCCACCAGCTGCTCCTTGGAAACCATATGGGGCAGTTCTACTCTGTCCTATTGCGTTGCTATGAATCGGAATTTACTCAACAGCAGTGGGTACTATTCTGAGTACTTATTTTATTCAGCTGCTGGTCTAATATTAAGTATAAATAAAATATAATTAGAACACTAAGGAAATATTGTGGCAGCATTTAAATAAGAAGCTATTTAAACAACAGAAACATTATGAGCATTCATTTATTCCCCTGAAGAAAGATAGTGGCCCAAGGCCACCACTTGTAGTGCCTTACACATCTAGAGTTGTGCAGTGCACAAATTCCCCAGATGTATACAATGGCCCTGTACTCAACAGTCTGGATATACAATTAGTCAGTGTTACTAAAACAGGATTTTCCTTTAAGTACAGAAATAAAACGAGAGCAATAATTATAAAATGATGTTTCTCACTTCATCAGTGCACCTATCCATTAGATTCAGAAATATATAGATAACATACCATAAAAGATGCAAGCTTCAAATAAGCTCTTTAGAAAATGTGAGTAAACACTTCAAAGTTTTCCCTTTCCTTTTTATCTATTTCTCATGGGAAGAGTTTTCTTTATATATTTCATTTTACTAACATTACATTCACCTATGACCTTATCATCCACTTTTTTTGGCCAATCAGATTCCCTACTAAAATGCTGATGTCCAAAAACATATTCTCTTTGCTTCCATATTTTCTGAGTCTCAAGTGTTCCTTTTCTTGGAATTTTGGAATAGAAAAATGATTTCTGAGAGCAACAGAAACTGTTGGCCACTCTTTTTTATATGTCCTTTGGTTATTGGTTTTACGACCCACATACATGTTGCCTTAAAATGTCTTTCTATTTCCTGTTTCAATGCTTGGAAATGGACAAACATAATATCGAAAAAAAAATATGATAGATTTCTGAAAAGATGGCTTTTCAAAAAACTTCATACCATTATCAACATAATATAAGATATATATGACTGACCTCTGATTCTTAACAAAGTTGAAAGTTTAGGCTAAGACTAAGCTATCTTGTTTTGATTTCTTCATTATTATCCTTGCACCCATATTCTCTTGCTAAATATTTTTACAAAGCAGTCTTTTTTTCTCCCCTTACAATGCTTCCATAACATATTTATAAATAAAAATTTATAAATATAAAATTTATAAATAAAAAATTATAAATATTTAAAAGTTTAGGAAGGCAGGATGAGGGTGAGCTTTTTAAAATGCTTTTTAAAATTGCAGTTTTTTAAAAAAGAATTGGAAAGAATCCACAAATTTAAAAAATATAAAAATAAAGAGAAATTTGCTTCTAATCTGCTGTCAATTAGCAGGTAATACACTAGATTTTCATCTAATGAGGAAGAAGTTTGACCTTAGGAGGCTTGGCTTAAAACTCTCATTAACAGTTAACTTTTGTACTTTAAGGATGAGTACCATATTTATAAAACAGTTACATTAGTATTCATTTCAGACACGAAGGATTAAGTATGGAGAGTGAGGGGGAACAACCAAATATCTTTATAAGTTTCCCACTGGTATTATAAAGAATTTCCAGAAACTTCTACAACAGCAGCCATGAGCCCTCTCTTTGCCAAATTCTACTACAGCAACAAGAAGCTTTGAAATCAATCACTTGTTCTATCATTGACAAATATTTCCTCAGTCATTGGAAATGCCTGCAACGGATTTTAATGATGTGAAGGAAATTTACGCAGCCAAAATAAAAGGAAATGAAGTACCAGGAGATTTGCTGAAAATGGGATGGGCTGAAATCTGTCAACAACTGGTACAATGCATATTACATGTGAACCTGGATTACAGAATCAGAGAAATGAGTTATTCACTGACTTTCCATTAATTAAACTTGGTTTGCTAGTAAATATATTGTTTTTCATGTTCTTTATCATAATTAAAATAATATCCCTCACATGTATTTCCGGAATTGATTTAACAAAAATTTCTTCTCTTAAACGCAGGCAAAATAAAAGACAAAATGATAAAAATGAAAAGGTAATGAATAATTTTCCTCCTACTCTATATATTTTCTGATGAAGACCATCAAATATTAACCTGGATTTCAGTAAATGTACTGCTTTACTCCAGATTTTCCTAACAAAAGTGTTAACTTTTAAATGAAGTAGTTGAAAATAAAGGGCTTTAGAACCCACACACTCTTAGTCCCTGGAATAACATTGCCAACTTCCCACGCGTTCTGACAAAAAAAAAAAAAAAAGACAAACAAACAAAATACTTTGAAGAACCATAACATGGAAAGTTTCATAATTCTAATGGGATGGGATGGACTCTTCTCCCATAAAGCCAATTTTCCGGTTTCCAATTAAACATTAAAATGCTTATTAGAAGCTATATCATTTTCATAGAACAGTTTCAAAAATCATGTCTGAAAGCATGCGCATTCCAGAGGTTTTATTTCGGCAATTCCCTCTGCCACGACGGCGTATTGGCATTTTCTACTGTCCATATCCCCAGAGTCCTCACGAAGCAAGATAGTTGGGATTTCTCTGAGAATAACATTAGGAAAAGCAAATTTGATTGTTTAGCTTCCTTAGAGTTATTTAAATTATTAAACTCCCACTTTCCCTGAAATTGTTTGTGTTTATATTCATCAGGAAAAAGTCCTTACACACACAAAAAGCCCAACACACACAAAAAGCCTAGCTTCTACACCTATGTGTTTCACTACACCTCTGTTTCTAATTCTTCTGATTATTAGCTCTTAAATCAAATGTACTATCTGAATCTCCGAAAACTACTGATAATGAGATCAGCTCCCATAAATGTAGGCTTCTTACTTCCAGCTGCTAGATGACCTAACAAAAATATTACCTGACATCTTCGAGATGCACAGAAACACATTTGTGAAGCTAAATTTACCTTTAAGGATTAAGATGAGATAAACTGGAGGCCAGTGGTGATTTGTTTTTCCCCATCAGCTTGGGTTTTAAGACCAGTCTTACATAGCAAACACACGGAGACCGTAACTGCCACAGTGTACATAAATGAGAAAAATAATCAAAATAATATGCCATGAACACTATAATAAAGGTGAAGTGACCATTTAATTGCACACCTGGCAATGCCAAGAACCAAAAAAGAATGAATGCTCCGCCAAAGAAATCTCAGGAGAAGTTAACATTAGCCTTTTCTGTAAAACTACAGTGTGGTCTTGACAAAAATCACTAGTAGAACTTTACAAAGCATTTTAATCAACAAGAAATCCATCAAAGAAACTTTAACAGGAAAGGAAAGAAACTTTTTTATATGAAGTAAACTCAGCAGCTTTTCCTCTTGGACTTTTCTCTGGAGGATTCGATTTAAACAAAACACCTCTGGCAAAGAATAGGCCTTATTATTCCTCCACAGAGAACATTCAATAAAAGTGTAAAATTACTAGTGAATCTTAAAGAAGGTGCAGCAATTCCAGGTAAACTTAAAATATTCTGTTCCATTTAGATAAGCTTAAAAGTGCTTTCTCTCCTGCACTCACTTGCTCTCTCTCTCCATTTACATTTTATAACGGTCATTCTTTCTTTAGTACCTCAGCCCTTAATTATCACTAAAGTATATGTAGTAAATTAGGACTGTTGTTTTAAGTTGCCATCGAAGGTCAAAAAATAGCCAATACAAAAGATATAAAGAGCATAACAGATCGGGCAGGAGAATAGAAAAAAATAAATGGAAAGGAGCAACCATAGTTTGACAGTAAGAGATAAAAATAAAATTAAAAAAGAAAAAAAAAATCCTTCACCCAAGTCAGTTTGTCAGTCAGCAAGAATTCATGAAATTATTAACATATATATATGACACATACGTATGACACTTTACTACTCTCTCTGAACTGTTAGCTTCAAATGTTCACTGGAAAGCTCCTCTCTCCATAGCTCAGGGATCATAAAGATCTAATAGAGGTGAGCTGAAATATAAGGTCCTAAATTCACTTCTTTTAAATAACTCTTTTGGGTATTTTCCTATTGATATAACATTTCTATTTTTTTCACATTTCTGGCATGGGGAATAGGGTGGAAGGGTAGAAGAGAATATATAGAAGCAAAACTGGAAGCAAATGTAACAAGGTATTGTGCCCACAGGTGATATTCAAGGCCTACTAGGCATAGACAAGTGCAGTGAACAGCTAAGCATGAAGAGTCCACACCTGGACACCAGGAAAGGGGAATGAAAATGACAGTCCTGGTGGCTTGACCTGCCATTTTTCTAGTAGCATGTACACGCATTGGCTAAAGTACTTCTGGATACCCCTAAATGACAGACTCAAAGGAAAATGAGCAAAGGGAAATAAATGCCTGTCAGAAAATAAGGGTGTAATTTTATCCAGAAAGTGAAAATAGTGTTTTCCCATTGTATCCATTTTGCAACAGGTTGTCAAATCCTTCCCTCACTAAAAATGCACTTTTTCTTACTGAGCTAAAACACTAAATACATAATATTGGTCATGTAATAGAGGATGGCCAAGGAGTCTGAAAATACAGATGAATATATCAGATGATGTATTGATATTACAGTACAACACACGATATAATAAGTCTATGATTCTAGACTTTTTGCCTTTGGCATTTTTAACAGTTTTCATTCTTAACTCCTGTCCATGAAGATTACCTTCAACTCCTCCTAAAACATGCCTTGCATGCATCTGTGAATCAACACTAACTCATTCTTAATTATCCTCCCATCAGGCATCTTCCTGCCTTTGAAATTCTATCATATTTCTCAATACTCCTGCTTTTACTTCCTGTCCTCAAAAATACTTGATATATGAGACCCGCTTGACACATAACATGTTGTTGTTATTAGGTGCCATTGAGTCAGTTCCAACTTATAGTGACCCTATGTAAAACAGAATGACATACTGCCTGATCTCATGCCATTCTCACAACCCTTGCTATGTTTGAGCCCACTGTTGCAGCCACAATGTCAGTCCATCTTGTTGAGGGTCTTCCTCTTTTTCACTGACCCTCAACCTTACCAAGCATGATTTCCTTCTCCAGGGACTGGTTCCTCCTGATAATATGCCCAAAGTATGTGAATCAAAGTCTCGCCACCCTTACTTCCAATGAGCACTGTACTTCTTCCAAGACAGACTTGTTTATTCTTCTGGCAGTTCATGATATATTCAATATTCTTACCAACACCATAATTCGAAGGTATCAATTCTTCTTCCCTATTCCTTATTCATTGTCCATCTTTTTTTCATGTATATGAGGTGATGGAAAATACCATAGCTTGGGTCAGGCACACCTTAGTCCTCAAAGTGGTATCTTTGCTTTTTAACACTTTTGTAGCAGACTTGCCCAAAGCATATGTCGTTTGATTTCTTGACTGCTGCTTCCATAGGTATTGTGGATCCAAGGAAAATGAAATCCTTGACAAATTCAATATTTTCTGTTTATCATTATGTTGCTTATTGATCCAGTTGTGAGGGTTTTTGTTTTCTTTATGTTGAGGTTTAACCCATACTGAAAGTTGTAGTCTTTGATCTTCGTCAGTAAATGTTTCAAGTCCTCTCCACTTTCAGCAAGCAAGGCTGTGTCATCTGCATATTGCAGGTTGTTAACGAATCTTCCTCTAATCCTGATGTCCCGTTCTTCTTCATATAGCCCAGCTTCTCAGTTATTTCCTCATCATACAGGCTGAATAAGTAGGGCGAAAGGATACAACCCTGATGCACACCTTTCCTGATTTAACTCACATAGTACCTCTTTGTTCTGTTGAAATAGCTGCCTCTTGGTCTATGTACAGGTTCTGCACGAGTACAATTAAGTGTTCTTGAATTCCCACTCTTCGCAATGTTATCCATAATTTGTTATGATACACAGAGTAGAAAGCCTTTGCATAGTCAATAAAACACAAGTAAACATCTTTCTAATATTCTCTGTTTTCAGCCAAGATCCATCTGATGTCAGCAATGATACCCCTTGTTCCACATCTTCTTCTGAGTCTGGATTGAATTTCTGAAGTTCCCTATCAATATACTGCTGTAACTGTTTTTGAATTATCTTCAGCAACATTGTACTTGCATGTGATATAAATTATATTATTTGACAATTTATGCATTCTGTCAGATCACCTTTCTTTGGAATGGGCACAAATATGGATCTTATCCAGTTGTTTGGCCAGGTAGCTATCTTCCAAATTTCTTGGCATAAATGAGTGAGCGCCTCTAGCACTGCATCTGTTCATTGAAACATTTCAATCGGTATGCTGTCAATTCCTGGAGCCTTGTTTTTCAACAGTGCCGTCAGTGCAGCTTGGACTTCTTCCTTCAATACCATCAATCCTTGATCATATGCTACCTCCTGAAATGGATGAACATTGACCAGCTCTTTTTGGTACAGTGACTCTGTGTCCACAAGAACTAAAATACAAACTTGAGTATATCACACCCGAATTTGGAGACCATCTCAAGAACAGATTTGATGAACTGGACACTAATGACCAAAGATAAGACAAGTTGTGGAATTACACCAAGGACATCACACAGGAAGAAAGCAAAAGGTCATTAAAAACACAGGAAAGAAAGAAAAGACCAAAATGAATGTCAGAAGAGACCCCGAAACTTGCTCTTGAATGTAGAGTAGCTAAAGCTAATGGAAGAAATGATGAAGTGAAAGAGCTGAACAGAAGATTTCAAAGGATGGCTTGAGAAGACAAAGTAGAGTATTATAATGAAATATGCAAAGATTTGGAGTTAGAAAACCAAAAGGGAAGAACACACTTGGCATTTCTCAAGTTGAAAGAACTGAAGAAAAAATTCAAGCCTCGAGTTGCAATTTTGACAGATTCTATGAGCAAGATACTGAACGATGCAGGAAGCATCAAAAGAAGATGGAAGGAATACACAGAGTCACTGTACCAAAAAGAATTGGTTGGCACATAAAATAATGCACTTCAATTTCTCAGTTCCCCTGGTACACACTCATCTATGAAGAGGTTCCAAAATGCCATAAAATATTAATGAAAAATTATCCAGTTTCCCTTAAATATTAGATTAGTATTTTATTGGTACATCTAAAAATGTTAAGTACCACACCCAAGTTCTAGTTCTGACAGATCATACTTGGCACGCTAAAAATTACACTGTATAGTTCAGAGAGGATGTGGAGATGAGATGGAGTGGAAAAAAGATTTGATTAATTATGATATTTTAGTGAGCCATGACCACACTTTATATTAGAACTAAAATGTTATATGAGACTACAATGTAATTTTAAAAGCTGCAACTTACTGGAGAAGATATACTGGTTAATCTGGAAAGCCATATATCAAGGAAGATACTTCAGGATTTTTTCATGCATTATATTTAATCTATTTAACCACAGTAGAGACTTTTAGCTTATCCAAATTTTTAAAAGGGAAGGTCAATATTTACTATATGCTGTAATTCTTGTAATTAGAAAATAGTAGTATCGTAGCATAGCAGTATCTTTACAGTACAAGATATTCAAAGTTCACCACTTGGATTTTTAATGTAATTGCATCACTATCCACTCCAGTATTTTCCTGATCAAGCAGACCCTCATTCGCATCAATATAAACAATACAAGTAATGGTAATCTCATAATTAAAAGATTGTACTAAGTTAAATAGTAAGTTATGATTAAAATTTCATTCTGGAAATAATTTGCTTTTGTGCTATTTATTTATTCACACTAAAATTTGACTTTGAAATAATGAAGAATGTCTGGTAGTAAATAGAGCCAAAGCTAAAATTCAGAAACGTAACCAGTACTGCATCCGGACTCTCAATCTATCCTTACTGCTATCCTTACTTTGATAGACAGGACAGTCCCCTTTCCTGACAGTTTTCAGGGACTTCTCCATTAACAGTGCAAGTTACAATGACAGTGTCTTAGTTATCTAGTGCTGCTATAACAGAAATACCACAAGTGGATGGCTTTAACAAACAAATTTATTTCGTCACAGTAAAGTAAGCTAAAAGTCCAAATTCAGGGTTTCAGCTCCAGGGGAAGGCTTTCTCTCTCTGTTGGCCTTCTCTTCAATCTTCCCCCAGACTAGGAACCTCTCTGCGCAGGGACCCTGGCACTGCTTTCTTGGTGGTATGAGGGCCCCAACTCTCTGCTTGCTTCTCTTTCCTTTTATCTCTTGTAAGATAAAAGGTGGTTCAGGCCACACTCCAGGGAAACTCCCTTTACATTGGATCAGGGATGGGACCTTAGGAGGGTAAAACAATCCCACCCTAATCCTCTTTAACATAAAATTATTTTCACAAAACAGAGAACAACCACACAATACTGGGAATCACGGCCTAGCCAAGTTGACACATATTTTGGGGGGACACAATTCAATCCATGAAAGATAGCAAATCCAGCACCTCTAGCTGCATACATCTCAACACTTTAGGAAACTAAAAAAAACTCCCTCCCCTCAAATTGGGGATTTCCACTTAAAAAGATCTTAACAAAGTTGGTGACCTCATTGCTTAGCACAGCAGGAGCAACAGTGCGGCAGCATTCTAACCAACATTTAAAGCCATGAACAAGGTGCTTGGCTTAGAAACACTTTAAACTTTTTTTTAAAACTTGTACATCCACTATTTTACTGCTTTGCTCTTGTTGGTTTTTAATCACATGTGAGTCGCCCTAATGGGCAATTCCAATCTGATTAAGGAAGAAAGTAGGCCTGTGCTATTAAGGACTTCTTTTCTCAGTTTATAAACTGCTTCTCCACAATCCTTTCCATGGGATCGGTTTTTTCCTTCCTTCTAACTGCCTTTGCTTATCACACATCAGCTGTTTTTATTGGCTCCTCCAGTCATTCCCCTTTGAATTCAATGCCCTCTTCTTGTTGTTCTCTGGGTATAGCATTTCAAATAAAGATTTCCATTTTTTTAGTGTTGCTTTATTTATTTCTCTCTTCATTTGCATGGCGTAGAGGGAGAAGTGTTTGGTGGTAGGGTTCAATTCCCTTCCATGACAGAGAAAGCAGAATTCTGATTTGGAGACTGCTTCTTCCCATAGGAGTGGATTCACATGGACTTTTGATAAATTGGGTCACAGGACAGGAGGTATTAGAAGACGTTGGGGTATTCTCTCAATAAGAGTTTTGTCCCTCAACATAAGAAGGACCATGACACTTATATTACCTCCTCTAGAAAACTGGTTTTGACTATCTATTAACCTCTGGGAAAGTCTACTGTGAAATACCTCTTTAAAGGTTTAAAAAAGCAAAGATGTCACTTTAATGACTAAAGTGCAGTTGACTCAAGCCATGGTCTTTTCAACAGCCTTATATGCATGTCAAAGCTGGACAATGAAAAAGGAAGACAGAAGAATTGATGCAAATTGTGGTGTTGGGTAAGGAATATAGATTATACCATGGGCTGCCAGAAGGAGGATCAAATCGGTCTTAGAAGAAATACAACAAGAATGACCTTAGAAGCAAGGATGGCACCACTTTGGCTCACTTACAGTGCACACATCAACAGGAAAGACCAACCACTAGAAAAGGACATCATGTTTGTTAGTAGAGAGTCAGTGAAAACAAGGGAAACCCTCAAGGAGATGGAGAGACACAATAGCCACAACAATGGCCTCAAATATACCAGTGATCATGAAGATGGGACAGGACTAGACAATATTTCATTCTGTTATACATAAGGTTGCCATTAGTTACAGCTGAATGGATGGCAACAAACAACAACATGCTTTTGTTAGATATTTAATCTCTTTTGTTCATGAAGACCTCCCCTCCATGACTGCTGGTAACCAGGGGTCTCTAATAACAGGCAGACTTGCTTACCATACATATCCTTCCTATGACAACTGTGAATTTTCCCAAATTTCTTGGCTCAGCGATACGTATTTGAATGTAATTTCTTTCCTTTGATTTATTCTCTCCTCTCGGGATACAAGTGCTTTAAAAATACAACCCACATCTCAAACACAGGTATCTAGAGTCTCTTTCATACTGCAACTGTAGTTCATGGACCTTGGCCCGGTTCATACAACCAGAGCCATATGTAACTCCTGCACTATGGACTACAACTTTCTCTCTACTCTTCCATTCATCTGATTCCCGGATGGTTTTGTTTCTTGCCTTAGCTATCCTTAAAAAAACAATATAATTGCCCATTGCAGGCAGATAATAACAACAAAATTATATTAATTGTAATTCTAGAAGGCCATCAGCTTTTCTTTGATAAGCACTTTTTACTTCTTTTCCCATCCTGGCTATGCCACATCAGTGGCTTTACTTCTTCAAGATAGGCAAACACCTACGTTTGGAAAAAATACAAAGTAAATACAGAATAAAATGTTTTAAAAATAATGAAAACTCTAGAGTTAATGAAACTGAGTGTTAATTAAAACTAATGAAATTAAAAACAATGTGAAAGTGACTATGAAAATGAAAGATAAGCACTTAAAATCAAGTTAAAAATAACAGAAGGTATGCACTATGGGTTTTCAAACATATAGGCAAGCATAGATTTTGCCTATCCCTTTCTTTCCCCCTTGAAATTCTAATGCTTGTGGCAAATGCAGAACACATGTACTCAAGGTCATTTCCAACTGCCCTTTGCCTGCATAAAAATGGTATTCTAAGCCTACCTACTCATCTTCATTTCTCTTATTCTCCAATAGGATTATCATCTTTAATTAGGCCAGTGTTTTCAAGGTAAAGTATGTATTTTCTTACTCCTTGCTTATTTTATTATACTTATTTTATTATACTCCCAAATACTGGCTACATCTCTTCCTTACTTCTACCTTTCCTTTCTTCTAGAGGCAATTCAGTTGTCATTTACTCACCAAAACCTTCCCTGACAATTTCACTCCCAAGTTAACTTTTCCTTTTTCATATTGGATTTCATATTAATTCGGTTACTCAGTCACCAAACACTTACCATGTGTTCAGAGCACACTGTTAGGTGCTGGAAAAGTTATGGTGAGCAAAAATAGACATAGTCTTTCTGAAAACTGGGGAAGAATTACATAATTATATAATAAAACTAAAGAATGCCTAGTAGCAATCTTAGAAAAGCGATTTGTTAAAAAGAAATTTTCTTTAAGAACTACAGAATTTGAGACATGGGGATGGTGGCGGTTAGGAAAGACTTCTCTTAATATATACTTTATCACATACTCTCCTAATCACTAACACCTATTATTAGTTTTTTTTTTTTTCCAATTAGATTATAAAGTCCTGGAGGACAGGAGCTTTTATATCCTAAACAACATGGCCAGATACCATGAAAATTATTCTGCTCTCAAGTGATACTAAAATAATGGAAAAGGGACGGATAAATGATGAGATGATATTAATGGACAATAAGATTAGATGCTCCAGAACTGAATGCAGAGGAATTGGTACCAAATAACTCAAAAAAAATAACTACATACTAACAAATACTGGTTTGAAGATGGCACAAGGCTAGGCAATGTTTCATTTGCTGTATATAAGGTCACCAAGAGTCAGAATTAACTCAACAGCAGCTAAAAATAAACATTTTTATTCTTGAAGCTTTAAAAATCAATTTATTTTGTATGTTTAACATGTCATTTTGAGAGAAACATATTCAATTTAAAGGTTAAAGATTTTTCATTTAAGAAATTTAATTGCCTTGAATATTTGTTATCAGTAGTCAGTTCAGGGAGACTGATTAAAAAGCTGTTGGTCTTATTTTGATCACTCTTTAAACATGTGTTAAAATGAGCAAGTATTTTAAATTAGAATAAAAACAAACTGATGACAAAAAGAAAACTTTTAGGCATCAGCTTGTAAAAAACAACTTAATTTGAATATTTTGCCTACTTTGTTCACAGTAGGTATGCATATGCAAATATTTGTTAAAAGAATAAAAAAAAGTTATTGAATGGAGAGACTTAGTAAGGGACAGTATTGCTAGCATGTTAACTAAGATTTCTTAGTTTCATTCTAATTAGCATTTCCAAAAATATTTACTCCTGGAAAGAAAAGTCTACCTAACCCTTGTTGGAGAAGTGAAATTGCAGCAGGTAAGGAATGAGGATAGTGACGACTCCATGGCAGTGGGTTAGTGGGTCTTGTGCTAACGAGTCGATTCTAATTTATGGGAATCGTGTGACAGAGAAGAACTACTCCATAGGATTTTCTTGGCAATTATCCTTATGGAAACCCTGTTGGCTTAGTGGTTAGGTGTTATGGCTGCTAACCAAAAGGTCAGTAGTTTGAACGCACCAGGTGCTCCTTGGAAACTCTATGGGGCAGTTCTACTCTGTCCTAAAGGGTCGCTATGAGTAAAAATCGACTCGATGGCGACAGGTATTATCTTTACAGAAGCAGTTTGCCAGGTCTTTTCCTACGTGGTGCCATATGGGTTCGAACCACTAACATTTCAGAGCACAAACCACTAACATTTGCACCACCCAGTATCTAACTCCTGTTGGACTGCAAGGTTTTCCTAAGTTTTAAAATATTTTCTGATTCTAAAACAGTTATCAGTCTACTAATAGAATTGTGTAGTGTCATTTAAACTAATCGATTATTTACCACATAATTAAAAAAAAAACTATTAACATAAACATGTATGAGACTTGTTCAAAAAAATAACAAAGAAGTTCAGAAAACTGACCAGCAGAATTTGAAACTAAACTGAAAAAGAAGGCAAAACCTGGATCAACCCTGAGCAGAACAGTTTGAACAGTCAGGCATTTAAGAATCTGTTTTTCATAGATCTTTGATTTAATGTTTTTATAACAGCAAAGGTGACAAGCCAGTAAAAATATTTGGCAATTCAATTTTTTGCTGCCCTGGAACAACCAGGAACCCAACCAAGAACAGATATGATACACTGACCAAGTACATATCTGTCAAACATTAAAGCCAAACTGATTTGTAATTCACTGTGGAAAAAACCACACAGCAGTGGTTTTGCTATAAAATGGAAACTGGTATTTTAACCCAACGTAAAGGACAGAGTTCAAATATAAAGAATAAACAACACGTCACAACAGAGTATTTTTCTGAATTTTTTCATAACTAAAAAAATAAGAAAAGACAGTAATTCATTTCTAGACTTACTGGCTAAAATGAACAATTACAGCAAGACTACAAGCTAAACTACATACAGTGTGATTTTTGTTGTTAAACATTTCGAGTATAGGGTGCCATGTAATAAATGTACTCAGTGAGATTTCAATACACTAGCTGTACAAAAAGTATTGCTTTTTAAAATTGTTTTAGGCTTCATTAATGTAGTTTACTTAAAAATACATTCACATTACTCTAATATCCATTTCTAGAAAGTTAATTAATTCAAATCTTTTGGAGAGTAACAGTAAGTTCATTTTTTTCTTTTTCTGTCTTTCCCTCCTAAAAACTGCAGCTAACCCTGATTGAGTTTTGAATGGAAACTACACGATTAATTTACTATGAAATTCAGGATAAAACCAACTTCTCAAATCCCTTTATGCTTGGTTTTCTTGTAAGTCAATTTTGTTGTGGTAGAATTAATTGTACTTGCTATAGAAAGTTATTAATGTCTTTTTAACTCATTCCTGTACAGTAACCCCTGGACAACAAGGCTAAGTTGTGAAAAGGCAGAATGCCAGAAAAAGATGATGTAGGTAGTATCAGCTTTCTGGGCTAGAATCGTTTTTTATATTCTGCATTTATGCAAATACTTTAAGGCCGAAGTCTCCTGCTGTAATAGGGCTTCCTCTAAATACTGAATTAGCCTACTTTTAAATCCATAGGTATAATTCAAATATGCTCAAAATGGGGTCCCTGAGAGACTAAACGATCATCCATTCATTCCTTCATCAAATATTTAGTCAGCAGCAACTATAGGCAAAAATATACAGAGAGATGGAAGACATGGTATCTCTCACTAGGCAGCTTACTAATTGAAGACGAAGTTAAGGCAAGGACTATTTCTTTTAGAAATAACCAAAGAGTAAAGCTGAATGTCTTTAATGTGCTAAGGAAATTACATGCAAAGAGCTCGGGAATGGGGTAGTTAAGATATCAGGGGCAAGTCTCAGTTTTACTGGGCAGTAAATTGCAGTATTGGAGGTCAAGTTATAGCAAGCATTCCAGATTGTGGTATCAGTAAGAACAAGACCCAGGAAAGAAAAATGTAAGCTTTATATACTAAGTTTTCCAATTTGGATGGAGAACACTACCTTTCTAGGGCCTTAATGTAATAAAATATCCCAAGTTCTTTTTTTTATTCACCAAAGTAAGAAAAAAGAACAAGGCATATTATTACTTTCTAAGTCTCTGAAAAAAATTTTAGTGCTCTGGTGGCACAGTGCTTAAGAGCTCGGGCTGCTAAACAAAAGGTCTGCAGTTTGAATTCACCAGCCGGTCCTTGGAAACTAGCACTGTAAGTATACACTGTCACAAACAGAAATTTCTAGATATCCTGAAAAAATGTTTCCAGATATTCTGGAAAAAGCAAACATCCCTCTCTCCTGGATGTGAGTACGTGAGAGATCAATGCCAATAAGTGGTGAGGATGTAAGTTTTAAAAAACAGGACAGGGAATTAAATTCATATATGTATATATTTAATTCATTACCTATCTAAAACCACTTTCAGTTTAGGGTTAGTTTTACTCATAAATAGACATGGTTAATATACACTATGTAATGTAAGTGAGGGAAGAGAACTAACACTTACTGAGCAATGTCTATGTGCCAACCACTCCGCCAGGTTACTTTCAATGACCTAGCTCATTGAATCCTCGCAAGCGCACTTTGAGGTAGGTTATCATATAATATTTTTTTTTTTTTTGGTGTGGCAACTAAGACTCTATGATATTAAGTATTGTTCCTAAGGTCAATCTAGATTAGAATCTGAAATAGTAAATAATTCTTTCAGACTCTAATGCTCAGACAGGAAAAGCAAAGGAAGAGATATTAGTTGTGGTGAGAAAAGATGATGATATTTTTCTCCGATTGTCTCTTTAGGAAAATCATAGAAACCTCTCTGAATGACTGAATGTTCTGAAAAGTGATGGCGCACATCCTATATGAATAAAAGGACTTGAGAATAAAGAAAAATCTAATACCTTCTAGCATCTAACTTTCATACATAACATAAGGAGAAAGGAACAGTTTTCTGTGATGTGTTATACCTCGCAAATTTGTATCCACTAAACAGCATGTCTCAAAAACCTTGCCTCACTAATTCTTCACAATTCATTCTGGAATGAACTCAGATACATAGGTCAATTCCACAAATGCCAAAGTGTGTTGCAACTTCAAATTCAAATGTTACAGTCACATAATCATTGCTAAACAAAACAATAAATGATTTACAGACCATAGTAACTCCTTTTATGCTTAACAACCACAAAAATGCCTATTTCCTTACTTTATTTGTTTGTAAATCTTTGAACACTAAGGCTAAAATTCAGTGATTTTTGTGGGGCAAAAGCAGCAGTAATAGAACTATTTAGTAACCATTAAGTTTTTCACATTCCTTCAAGAACACGAGCCCTGAGAACATCAAACTATTGTACAATCTCTAGGACCCATTTGCCTTATACCACAGGAGAAAGCACTTCCCTACAGCAGCCAAACTGAAATTGGTGTGATTTATAGATCTGAATAACTCATTTTATTAACTTTAAGAGTTGATTCCATGTTCCATTTCTGCACCGGGCACAGTTTCATTACTAAAGCCCACCCACAAATACATCTGGTCCCTTCCTCTTACACTCTTCTCCTTCTTGGCCTTCACCCATGCTTAGCAAGCCAAATTGAATCTCCATAGTGACTTCCAAGTTCAAAGCCTTGACAGTCATTTCATGACGCTACCACAGATGTTCTACAAGAGTAAAAGTCTACTGTTGTTAAGCTAATATTCACCCATATTTGACATGTTTAACTCAGCTATGCCTCTTAGCAGCCAAACAGATATTACGGTAAGAATGGTGCCTATTAGGACATTAGCCTACTTGTGTCATTAATTTTTGTGACATTTATGCCCAGTATCCCTTAACATTACTGTTGAGACCCTGAGAGGATTCAAAGGTACAACGGTATAACAAGTACAGATAATATAAAACCTTGAAATTGCATGTACCCATTTAATATTTAAGGTATATACATATGTATGTATTAAGATATATACATACACATTTATAAACTTAGAGTCGGAATCGACTCAATGGTAGCGGGTTTTTGGAACATCAGTGATACTGTATAATACTGAGGTCAAAATGAATGTTTTGATGTCAGGCCAACTGATGTCAATTATCAGTTCCACCACTTGGGAAGTTCACTATCCTCTCAGCACTTCACTTTCCTGTTTGATTTAAAAAAAAAAAAAAGGAATTATATTACTCCCTACCTTAAAGAGCTATGGTAAGGATAAACGATGATAATGCATGTAAAGAATTTAGCACAGTGTGTGACATGCATCAAGGACTCGCTTAATGACAGGTATTATCACCATCATTAGCATCATCATGACCGTCACCTAAAAAAAAAAAAACCCTCAAAAAAAAAAAATTTTTTTTTTTTTTTTTTTTTGAGGAACAAATCTTACTATTTATTCTCGTTAACAGCTACTAAAATTTGGCCCAGCCACATTTTGACATCAAAGTTAAAATTAGACAATAATTCTTAATATGGGATCATATTGAATTTGAGACCTTTAAAATCAAAATCAATGGTATATACATCTTACTTCATGAACATGACAATTAATCAAAGCAATTAACATAATGTAAGAATACAATAAAGTCTATGATTGTTAAGCTAAAAGGTTCAAAATTTATATTTGTGGCAGATTATTATAATAATGACCCCCACACCCTGGTATCCACAACCTGATTTTGTTGCTTCCCACATTGACCATGGACTTGGTCATGTGATTGGCACTGGCCAAAGGGAAATTAGCAAACACTGCACAAAAGAGGCCTTTACAGCACTTGCACAATTGGGTGTGCTCACTCTCTTGATGCTCAGAGCCAAGCTAGTCTGAAAGAGGTATATGGCCCAGCCAAGAGCCAGAACCGATTACCAGAAACAAGCCAGCTGACTGCAAATGCATGACTGCAGTCAAAACACCTGGAGCAGAAAAAAAAGCCATCCCAGCTGAGAAACAGAACTATTACTGTATTTTTCATAAATAATGCACCCACGTGTATAGTGCGCACAGCGAGCCTAGGAAAATAACGTGTAAAGGTGTTGCACGGGTGGCAAAAAAAAAAGTATAACACACATGTTATTTGCATAAAATATACCAGTTAATAAATGGTGGTTTGGGAGTGTTTTGTTATGTAGCAAAAGGTAACTGATATAGTATTACTCCTCTAACGAATCAATTTCTAAACTGTTCATTTGGATGTAAAAGCAGTTCCATTTCATTAATTCATTGATTGACACATTTATGGCACATCAACATTGACTGACAAAATGTGTCAGAAACAAAGACTGATACTATGTGAATCTCACCCTTAAGAACACAGTTTATTAAGGGAATTTAGTTAAAATTCCTATGGAAAAATGAGGTCAGAAAAAAGGAGTCCCTTCCAACAATAATGCTAGCAATTCTTTTATTTTAGATGAAATAATGATAAAATAAAACTAGTATTTACATACTCAGGCACCATACCAAGCTCTCCACATATATTTTCTCATTTAATCCTACCAAACCCACTGCTGTCGAGTTGATTCTGACTCATAACGGCCTTATAGGACAGAGTAGAACTGCCCCATAGGATTTCCAAGACTGTAAATCTTTACAGCAACAGACTGCCACATCTTTCTCCCATGGCTGATGGGTTTGAACTGCCAAACTTTCGGTTAGCAGCTGAGCGCTTTAGCCACTGCATCATCAGGGCTCCTACGATAATGCGTAAACCCAAAACCAAACCTGTTGCCGTCAAGTTGATTCCAAGTCATAGTGACCCCACACGACAAAGTAGAACTGCCCCACAGGGTTTCCAAGGTGCAGCTGGTAGACTTGAAGTGCAGACCTTTTGGTTAGCAGCCAAGCTCTTAACCACTGCACCACTAGGGTTCCCAACAGCTCATAAAAGAGTGTTTTTTCTTATTCACATTCTCCAGATGAAAAAGTGATATTAAATAACTCGTCTGTCACACAGTTATTAAATGGAATAACTTTCCATCACTTCAACAATAGTTTTTACAACTATATTTTCATTAAAGTTATGCATATAACTATAATTTTAAGATTAACTTACAGTCAATGGTAAATTTATTCATATAACACAAAAATGCTGGTTTTACTAAAGGGAATAATCAATAGGAATGCTTAATTTCCAGTTGCCTCTACCAAAGTGAATTTAGTCAAACCTCTGGTTTGTGTTATTTAGCCATTCTAAGATTAGTTTTCTCCTCACGCATCAAATGAAGATATTTGAATAAGTAATGTTTAAGCTACTTCCTGTTTTTTAAAAGTCACTGGGCCTACTGAGAGGACCCTTTAGTAATAACCCCATAGAATGGAGGTAAACATCCAGGATCACTGAGTCCCATAGAGGATGCTGCAGAACCGCAAAGACCAGCAAGCTTCAATCTAAAGTCAGCAAAGCTGAGAAATGGCCTGGCCAACCAGTGAGCAAAGGTGGGCCCAACCAGAGCCAGATTGCAAATTCACTAGCAGCTGACCTCAGCTGCAAAGACTTGCAGCCAGGTGGCCAAGAGTCATCATTCCAGAGACAAGAGGAAACAAAAGTGACTATACCCAAGAACCCCAACTCTTTACCCACAAGCTTATACAAATCACTTACTTCCCAACAAGTTGTAGCAAGACCAGTCTTGGAAAGAATGCTAAGAGGAGGCAGAAGGATGTTACGCATCACCTTAAGTACCAGAGTTTAACATACCACGTGTCTTTTTTTTTTTCTTTTGAAGCAGAGGATGTGTCTTGTGAAGGAGACCAGCTCAGTTTAAGAAAATATGTGTCCTCTTTACATCTCAGCTGTAGTATAAGTGAATTTGCCATCCAGTTTTATGATTATTAATATTATGACAGTGGGGGTACCAAAGAGAGGCTTGTTACTGGTGGGACGGACTGGTGGGGTGGTAAGAGAAGTCTTTAGAAAGTAAAAAACAGAGATTTGTTTGAGTCTTGAAAGTTAGTGGATGCTCATTTGGCAGACCCAGGACAAATAAGGAAAAGAAAGGCATTCTAGACAGTGGGAGTAGGAGAATAACGCTAAGCAGCAGGTATCAGCAAAGGGTACTGGGGAAAAGAAGTAGTTCAGCAATAGCTGAAGAGTAGAGGGTCGGGGGAAAAGGGCTGCTGACTGATGAGCCCTGTGACCTAGACAGGAGGCAGTCATTAGTGAGATGCTTATACCATGATAAGAAAGCTGAATCATTTAGCAAGATAAAGAAGATAGAGACATGATAATCAGACATATGTCCCATAAAATCTCACTCTGGCAGAGAAGTGGATAATTTATCAGAGACATTTACTATATGGGTAAAGGAAACAGGTTAGTAGACAGGTAGAAGAATCTAAGCAAGTAATGATTAGAAGCTGAAATAAGGCAGTGGCAATGGGAATGGAAAGGAGAGGATGAACTATTAGATATGTTAAGTAGATATCTTAGTCAAGATTTTTGTTACTGAATTTCTTTGAATGGGGTAAGGGGGTAAGAGGGACAAACCTGTAATTGCTTCTAAAGGGGAAGGTGGGCTAGAAAGTGATGCTGGGAAAGGATGGAAGAAACAAGTTTGGGAGCTAGGGAATGGAAAAGATAATAAGGTCAGTTAGGAGACAAAATTAAGTTCTGGCTTTTTGTTTTGTGTTATCCTACTTTAAGAATTGAATCTCTTAGAATTTCAATTACTGTGTCTTAGAAATGGAAATCCTATTATTTACTCACCCTGAAAAAAGTAGTGAGGCCTGGAATCTCTACAAATGCGACATAATAGAAGGAAGACAGAGAAAGAGGGGGGAGGAAGGAGGAGGAGGAAACACCTGAAAAAGTATTTGTAAAAAAAGAAGAAAAAAAAAAGCTAAATACTTTCAAGAGCATTCCATGTGCAAAACTCATTAAGTCCAAGTATATTGACAGATTCACATACTTTAAGAACTGAACGACACTTTAGAGATCGTGTAATCCAAGTTAACATTTTTATAAATGAGGCAAGAGGGGCATAAACAAAACTAAAAAACTTGGCCAAGATCACACAAGTAAGACCACGTGATTCTTCTTCCCAGTGTGTATGCTCCTGCTCCTGCTGGCTACACTCAGTGCAGACTTAAAGGAAAAATTACTGCAGACCAAGAATTGAATGTAGCACATTTCTTTCTAACATTCATGATTTCTAGTTTTATTCTGAACATTTCAACAGTATTCTGAGTAATCTCTCATAAGAAAGAAGAAATGCAAATAATACATGTAACATAGCCATAAAATACCCAGTAAAGTATTTACGTTTAGTTATACTCACTACAATCCATATAGTCCATATTTTATACATGTGGATACCAAGGCTTGCTGTTATTCTGCTGTCCAGTCGATTACAACTCATAACAACTCCATGTGAGAGAGTAGAACTGCCTCATAGGATTTCTTGGCTTTTTTTTTTTTTTTTAATCTCTACAGAAGCTGATCACCAACTCTTTCTCCCAGGGAGTTGCTGGATGGGTTCGAACCGACAACCTTTCTGTTAGCAGTCGAGCATGTAAAACTACTTATCTTGCCCAAGGTCACAGAGCTAATAACTTGTGGAATTAGGACTTGAATACTGAACTTCTAGCTCCAAAACTTAAATTCTTGACCACTATAATAGACTGCCTCTGAATCATCATCATTTTTTTCTTATCTTCAAATAACAGGAGTAATAAAACATTGTGATAATGCTGCAAATATTTTCAAGCATGTTAACATTTAAATCCAGAACTAAGCATTATCAAAGTAAGCATATGAATAATTATGAAATGTGTATATTTTCAGAATTATAAAATAGTACTCCCCATGTTAACTTTACGATTAATCTCAAAACAAGCAAACAAAATGATTGTTTACAAAACATTTTCAAAAAATAAAGTTTTCAATTAAAATCACTAAATCACAAAGGAGACTGTTTCTAAAAGCTACTTAACTTAGCCCAAAGAATTGGTATTCAGTGGACCTAGTGAATCAGATCTATTAGAAAATGAATACATCGTAAGGTAAGCAATGCTAGTAAAATACGCTGGTCACATCAACATTTATGTCCAAATTGTACTCTGAATATTCAAGCAAAGTACTGCTGGTCTTCAAGGATTGGTAAGACAGATGAGCCACATAAATCAACAAACATTAGCTTCTCTGCTTCTTTCTCCCCTGTTGTCACTAGCATTCATCAGCGATTCACCTGTAGGCTGTCACTATTCAGACAGATGGAAGAGCAAAGGGAGTAGGTTTCGATCAGCTTAAAGTGATAAGTAGTTCTTAAACATCAAAGCCCTTCTTCTTGAATATTGTTAAGTAATAGGAAATAATGGAAAGGGTTAAGCAAAGGCATAGCATGAAAGAACCAGCAATAACTGTGCAGAGAGTCTGAATGCTAAGACATCCTTTAGAAACTCAATGTGATACTCCAACACCTTCACTCAGACATGACGGTGGGACTGGAAAGGAGACACCTTGAGCATCTAGAAATGATAAAAACTGATGAGGAACTGGACGTGGGGATGGGAAGAGGGAAGCATTAAAAATTCAGGGAGTTCTTCCATATAAACCTTCAATCTGTAATAGTAACCCCAACTCTTAACAGTAATTTTAACATGACTTTTTTCAAGGGTCCTTTTAGAATATGTCTCTTTGAGCTTATATGCTGTCATCATCAAAACTGCTTTGAAAAGTGAAAAAAATATTAGGCTTATTGTTTGAACTATGTATATGGTTGTTGACATGCTGCCCAAATGAACAAAAATATTTTATTTAGCCCACTTACAATGAAATAGAATGATTTTTCAAAAACATTCCCTTTAAAATATTCCAGGGTTACAAAGACAAAAAGTCACTTCAGTTATATGTTATATATGATATGGAGAACAGTCACCATTTGGAAATGACAGTGGGCAAAGAAACGTTTGATGAACAATTCAAAAATATAAAGCTTTAACTCAGGAAAAAAAAAAAAACCCAAATAAAATAATACTGTTCTCTTATTTCAGCATAATAACATTATCTTGTTCTCTACCACACTTCTCAAAAAGAAATAAATAGTACCACAGAGCAGTTAGGAACAAATCAAAATAGACATTTTTATTAATATTTTTGAGAAATGATTTTCTATTATTTTTGAGAAATGACTTAAATAGAGACTTAAAAAAAAAAAAGAGAGAGGCACTATTTGGCAAAAATATCAACTGACATGATTTTTACTGGAAAGACTTCATGAGCTCCCACAGTTTAGGTGGGAGAAATTGATCCCAAACTCTAAGCCAAAATTTTTATAAATACACACTCATCAAATAAGACCACTTAGCTCCTGCTGAGCCTTCGTTGTTTAAGGTTTAATACGACAAACGTCTCCTCATCCCAGTGTACATAGGCCCTGTTACTAAACACATTTAATCGTTACCAAAGAATGCATACCAGGAGCAGAATGGGAGGGAGGATGATAACAGGTTTCCTGCATTTCCAAACTATATCCTTCACCAATTTCCCCTGATAAAAGGTATCATGATGCTAATATAGCAGCCTACCATTTCCCTTTACTGTCATGCACCAAGTTACTGTTATTGTTGTTTGGTGCCCTCGAGTTGGTTTCAACTCATAGTGACCCTATGTACAACAGAACAAAAGACTGTCTGGTCCTGCACCATCCCTCTAATTGTTATTAGGCTTCAGCCCGTTGTTGCAGTCACTGTGTCAATCCATCTTGTCGAGTGCCTTCCTCTTTTTCGCTGACCCTCTACTTTACCAAGCATTACATCCTTCTCCAGGGACTGGTCCCTCCTGATAACATGCCCAAAGTATGTGAGACAAAGTCTCGCCACCCTTACTTCTAAGGAACGTCCCGGCTGTACTTCTTCTAAGACAGATTTGTTGGTTTTTCTGGCAGTCTATGATATATTCAACATTCTTTGCCAACACCATAATTCAAAGTTGTCAATTCTTCTAAGGTTTTCCTTATTCATTGTGCAACTTTTGCAAGCATATGAGGCAATTGAATATATCATGGCTTGGGTCAGGCACACCTTAGCTCTCAAAGTGATAGTTTTGCTTTTTAACACTTTAAAGAGTTCTTTTGCAGCAGATTTGCCCAATCCAATGAGTCATTTGATTTGACTGTAAACCGAAGTAAAATGAAATCCTTGACAACTTCGATATTTTCTCTGTTTATAATCATGTTGCTTATTGGTCCAATTGTGAGGATTTCTGTTTTCTTTATGATGAGGTGTAATTCATACTGAAGGCTGTAGTCATTGACCTCAAACAGTAAGTGCTTCAAGTCTTCACTTTCAGCAAGCAAGGCTGTATCAATCTGTGTAACACAGATTGTTAATGAGTCTTCCTCTAATCCTGATGCCCTGTTCTTCTTCATATAGTCCAGTTTCTCACATTATTTGCTCAGCATACAGACTGAATAAGTATGGTGAAAAGATACCACCCTTGTTCTGTCGGAACAACTGCCTCTTGGTCTATCTATGTACAGGTTCCTCATGAGCACAATTAAGTGTTCTGAAATTTGCATTCTTTGTAATTTTATCCATAATTTGTTATGATTCACACAGTCTAATGCCCTTGCATGGTCAATAAAACACAGATAAATAACTTTTTGGTATTCTCTGCTTTCAGCCAAGATCCATCTGACATCAGCAATGATATCCCTCATCTCACATCCTCTTCTGAATCCGGCTTGAACTTCCAGCAGTTCCCTGTTGATGTACAGCTGCAACTGCTTTGAATGATCTTCAGCAGAACTTTACTTGTGTGTGATATTAATGGAACAAGTAGCCCACACATATACCCAGCATAACAAACAAGGTAGCAATTTTCATGAGGCTTTGTGCTTCTACTTATACTGGCCCTGCTATCTGGAATGTCTTAGTGACCCTTCAAGGATCAACGTAGTTCCCACCTTCTCCCTGAACCCATCCGCAATACAACATACTTCTTATTATTACTAAGATTTGTCTCACAGAAGCTTTCTTTCTTTCTTAGTGCCTTTATCTTTTATTGTTGCTCTTCTTCTTCTACTTCCTCATCTCAGTGCCTCCTGGGAAGACATCTGTATAACTGCCAAACCCTTTACCAGTTAGCATTCCCGTTTCCATTTAGGGACCTCCCCCCATAGCACATTGTCTTAGAAAACAGTGACTGCCTCTCATGAAGGATGTCAAAGGGGTAATTTCCTCAATTCCCTGACCAGGATAGACAGAGGCCAGACATGGACAAAGGCCAGATCAATCTGAGGCTCTCTAAGGTCCTCAAACAATGAGCTCATGATACCATGATTGATGTTGGGACAACTGGAGGTCAGAGTGGTGGCATGAGAACCACATGCCCTTCACTGTGGCTCCTGCTGATCAGCTCTTTGGTATGCCCATGGTTCCTATCCATTTTCCAAGACGCAATTCCCACTGGTTCACTGAACTTGCATTATTCTCATACTTTTCCATTTTGCTTCTGTGAGTTGGCTCCTGTGGCTGATATACCTCTCAATGTCAATTGCACCAAAACCCATCCCTCTCATTTATTGTCCCTCTAGCCATATAATAACCATAGAAAATACAAGATGCTAGTTCAAGAAAGTACTTCAGTAACCAAACTGCCTGAATCCTGACATGGACTGAATTCTGCTGCTGACTGTCATCTATACCTCTAATCCTGACACACCCTGTTATGGACTAAACTGTGTCACCCAAAAAGAAATGCAGAAATTCTAATTCCTGTACCTAGAAATATGACCTCATTTGGAAATAGGGATTGTCCTTTTCTTATGTTAATGATGCCACACTAGAGTGGGGTGACTCCTAAACCTAATCACTTCGGAGTGGTGTCTTATAAAAAGAGCAGGAGACATAGAGACAAATACACAGAGGGAAGACAGATGCCATGTGAGCAGCAGTCTATAAGCAAAGAATTGCTGGAGACATCAGAAACTAGGAGAGAGGCCCACAGAAGGAATCAACAAGGCTGAGACCCTGACTTGGACTTTTTTTAGCCTCCAGAACTGTGAGAAAATAAATTTCTGTTATTTAAAATCATCCACTTGCGGTATTTTTTGTTAGAGCATCATTAGGTGACTAAGACACACCCTTATTAGGTAACTTCCTACTTTGGGTGACTGGATGTTACTTACATTGTTCTTCATTTAGGCAAAATGTTCTTCTAGTTTTGTGGTCCCTCCATGGTCTAACTTCTGATAACTGTATCTGCCCACGTATCAACCCTTCGGAACCATGACTAATCAATATACAGTTTGAGCCGCTAAATCAGGTTGTACACCTTAATATGTTTACCAGCTCTTCAATCTTCTGTTCCTGTTACTCAGAGTGAGTCACAGATTTATAGAAAGGATACAGAACTATTATTCCCCTCGTCCAGATAATTAAAGCGCCATAATAGGTTCCTCCTTGCCCGACCCAGAGCTGCATGCTCCCAGAAATCTCTCCCAGCCTTGTCACCCCAGGAAACTCATTTTAGACTCATCTCCACATGCTTTCTCTCTCCTTTAGTTTTCCTGTTGCCTTTTGTTGCCTTCTACCAGGGTTCTCCCTCTCTTCATTGATAATTCTGTTGCACATTCTATATAACTTTGGTTTGAGTTTCTCTCCAAGAGATCACTGGACTCCATGCTCAGTCCAGTGTTCTAATCAATCTGGAAAAAAGCTAGGTCCAGCAAGGACAGCTTCTACTTATCTGTGAGAGGAGATGGCACATCCACAATTTAAGAGTCGCTCTGTTCAAGTCAAAGGGCACTTCCGTCTTTCTCTTTACCATGACCTCAGCTACTGCTCTCTGAGTGTTGTTACTAGTGGCAAGTATTAGCCTAAACCATGTATGCACATAATCTAATTTAATGCTCAGAATGTTCCTATAAAAGATAGGCATTATTGCTCCTCATTTATTGATGGGGAAACTGAAGGTCAGAGGTGTTGTGTCTTATATAAGGTCACATAGCTGGTATGTGGCAGAGCTAGGATGGAAACCCAAGTTTCTCTGATCCGAAAGTACATGCTTTTAATCATTATATTATACCCCTCTACACGCACACACATACACACAATTATGAAAAAGTCAAAACCTCTTATCTTACAAATTCAACTATCCATGATCCGCCTCTATCTGCATTATCGCTCCCTTTGTCTCTACCCTTTCCAGCAACATGGAATCTGAAGTCCAGGCAAATTAAACTGTAGCTATCTACAAGTACACTTAGATGGTCATCATTTTATTAATGCAGTTTTTCTCTAATGTATTCTCACCCTTCTAACCTCCATTTTCAGTCCTATTCATTCCGTAACACCCAGATCAAATGCTCCCTACTTTAAGAAGCCTGCCCATTCCTCCATTTGGAAATAAGTGACCTTTATTTTAATCCCCATATCACTTTATTTAACCCCATCTCAGTCCTTACTTCTCTTCTGCCTTGTATAAATATCAGCCCTCTACTTAATCTATCCAACCACCCTGCCCCACTAGATGTTGAGTTCCTTGGAGGTTCGTACTGGAGTCTTCTCTGCTCACATGCCCTCTGTGCACCAGATCCTTCGATGGTAGGTTCAACTGCTGAATTCACTTAACTGTCCTTCTGCACAGTTATCAGCACATCCTGAGTAAAAGAAATATGGCTGCCAGACGCTGACAATCAGAGACCATCTGGATCTGCAGTTGCTTCCCCTCCTTCACAATCACAGACTTCATGTGCTCCATCTGCCGAGGTTCCCCCACTAGGCTTGGAAAGGTCACGTGCTTACACTTTACAATTACAAAGGAGAAGTTAGGGTCCAGCAGGTCTAATAAGTAAAATATTAAGCATCAGCTGCAATCTATAGTCAAAACACCTGTTGATAGGGCACCTTTTAAAATGGTATTCTTAACATTACAAGTTGAAAAATAAAGACATTAGATAGATAGATGAGTCACTGATACAAAAATATATATAAAAAATACGTTCCAAGGATGGCTTAAGATGGACTGCCTAACAATATAATGAGAAAAACAATTGCTAAGGAATTATTTCTTCCTGTACTCACTGCAACTCCCACCTCACCTCCACGAATCTGCAAACACAGGCTGGAATATTAAGTCAGCATATGTTTCACTTTTCACACTAAGAAGATGAGAAATATAACTTTGCACATAAAAAGAGAAAAAAAAGTAAACTTTCAAATATAGAAAGCTCAAATAAGTAATAAATATTCTAGGACAATAAGATTTTTTTTTTTTTTTTTTGTTATTTGGTCCCTTCTCATTCAGGCACTACTTTAAGCTCCACTAATGAGCCCTGGTGGTACAGTGGTTAAAGCAATCGGCTGCTAACCCCAAAAGGTCAGCAGTTCAAAACCACCAGCAGCTCTGGGGGAGAAAGATGTAACAGTGTGCTTCCATAGAAATTTATAGCCTTGGAAACCCTCTGGGGTGGCAATGAGTTGGAATCAACTTGATGGCAATGAGTATTAAGCTCCACTAGATTTTCTCAGACTTTCTCACTACAAGTGAGATGATCCCTCTGGAGAAGTTATAGCTATAAAAGACAAAAAAGATATGCACAAGATAAAAACTATGTGGAAAAGTTAGATTGAATGTGCTGTCTATGTGCCTCACAAAAGTAGGCCACCAGCTTACAAGCTGTTTGCACAGGATAAGAAATCTTTGATTAAGTTCTCCTTAGGATAAGTCAAATTATAACTTTGACTGGTCAAATACATGAAGCTAAAATTTAGTTTATGAAGCAAGTTTTAATTTTAAGTTTTATTTGAATCATTGGCTTTTCTAACTAAAAGTGATCATACTTTTTATCTGGTCTAATCTTTTTTTTATTAATTTTTTAGGAAATGGCTGACACCTTGATTGTAAAATCCTGAGCAGACGACCCAGTGAAGGAATGCCTAGACACCTGACTTATAGAAACTGTGAGATAATAAACATGTGTCGTTTTAAGCCACTAAATTTGTGGTAATTGTTACTTAACATAGAAAACCAACACCCCAAAAGCTTATGCGAGCCAAAGCCAAGCATAAAACTTACTTCTCATAGTTAGAATTCTCTACCCTCGTGCTGCTACTCAGGAAAATGAATGCAATAGTCAAAATTATGAGATTTTGATTTATAAGAAGATTATAAATACTGGAGCTCTTCAGCAGAAGGGTTCACTGAGTGGAAAGGTAATGGCTCGTTCCAAACTTGTGGGGACTCTACAAAGAGGGAGGCAAAAATTTCTCCCTATGCTTAGGAAAACCGGCTTTGATGATGGCCAGAAAGAGTGCCATAAGAAAACCATGACTCAAACATAGGGGGCTAGGTTTGCCCAATTCCAGGGGCTAAATTTACACTTTACTCACACTGAACTTCATAGAGTTTTACAACATGGTGGCCCAGCTGTACATATTAGTTCTTAGCAACTAGCAGTTTTGAAAAGTTGCAAGTTCTCTTCTTCAGCAGTCCTAGATGATCCAAGGATACACAAGTTTTAAAGAACTCAGTTTGAGAATAAAAAAAAATATGTCCATTTTATTGGAACAGTTGGTTCAATATCCCTTGAGATGTTATTTTAGTGTTGGTTTCACCCAATTCATGGGAAGAAGCCATACATTTAATTCCTACCCTCTGGGTGAGATTTTTCAGAGTTGTGACATAATTTCAACCCCAAGCCACAAATTTCAGTGGTTTCATGACATCTATCCAAAGCCAACACTTGTAGTGGAAACAAGTAATGTGACCAATTGCCACAAAAGTATCATTACAAAAACAAAATTTAAGTATGGACTCTAAAAATTTAAGCATACATTTATAAAGTGGCATAAGACTTGTACCTGAGGGACATTTCTGAAATTTTACATTTTCAGAGCCTATTAATAGAATGTGTCTTTTTTAATAATTTGAGAAAATTATAAATTCCAAGTGCCAACCCACAATTATATATCACAATTTAATGTAGTCATTGAGGCATTCAATTTCAATAATCACTAAACAAACTGCATCTGTTTCTCTTTGCTCCCAAAAAACAGTCCATGTTATATACTATATACACATTATTGAGGATTGAGAACTAACAATTTTCTATTTCACTAATACATACAATTTTTCTCCAGCAAGCTACTTTCTATATTTGCTAAATAAAGTGTTTTTTTTCCCTGCTTATAATGTAAAGGATACATGTTCATTGTAAGAATCTCGAAAATAAACAGTATGAAAAAGAGAAGAAAATAACTCACACTTTCACCAAAGAGAATTACTAATATTTTTGGTATAGTACCTTCTAGTCATTTTACTGTGAAAGTTTTTTTTTTTTTTAACATAAATTGCAATCACATTGATTCAACTCTTCTGTATTCTGTATATTATTATAACAGCAGCACTAAGCATTTGTCCTAGGTGATTACTAATTCTTTGCAAACATTCTTTTAAATGGCTATAAAATACTTCATTGAATAAACACAAATTATGGTTTACTTAATCCTGGGTTTCTTGTTAAACATTTACAGTTACGCATCAGAATATGTTCAGTAGAATCTGAACTACTGGGCAGATAGAAAAGAAAAACACATTTATTCCCATTAATCATTGCTTGAGTAGTGTAAAACTCTCTGCTCTTGTTAAGACTTGTTCAAAAACCATGTTTATCAGTGCAACGATCACAGAGCCAGTGATTGGTGCTTTCTGTGGTGTTGTACCTTGATAAGGAGATCATCTTTATCCATCTATTTAACAAACTGATGAATGAATGAATGAGTTCTCTATAATCAATAGTTGGCATCTGCCACCTGAAATCTGATAACTTGTAGAAATTCTATAAGAAATATTGTCTGTTTATGGCTTTGCCTGTTTTCCTATCATTGATGTTGTCAGATCCCTAAGAGGTCTGGGACCTACCAAAAAGTATTTGGCTTTTAAAACAGAAATAATACAGACCTGGTGGCATAGTGGTTAAGAGTTACGACTGCTAACCAAAAGGTCAGCAGTTCAAATCTACCAGGTGCTCCTTGGAAATCCTATTCGGTAGTTTTACTTTGTCCTATAGGGTCAGTATGAACCGAAATCAACTCGACAGCAGTGGGTTTATCAAGAGAAAAATAGTTTGTTATATAACAAATATACATTATGGCACATATACATCTCATTGTTTTATCTTTCTTTTCTGTGAGATTAGATCTGCCTGTATTTGTTAACATGATTTCCCAAAAGGTCGTCAACCTGGAATTTACCCCATCAGCTATCAATCTTTTTTTCTTTGGTCAGACTCATGTGGCAGGGGAAATTCACATGTGACACACCAGTAAAGCTGCTGTAAATGGTGAATCAAATTGTGCCTTTGCCAGTAATTTCCGACCTGGGGGAGATGGGGCTTGCAATTCAAGTCATTCTCTGAGGACAAAGCCATGGGTCCTGACCTGGGACTATATCTTCTAAGAGAATGGGACATGTTAATCACATAAAAATACCGCATGAGCAGTCATGTATACTCACATATATTAGACGTAAAATTTACCTTTTATCTCACTCAAGAAAGTGAACAAGAGTCTCATTTAAGGTTTTATTGTAAAGATCACCTAGTTACCTTTGACTCATAAAAAAACGTAACTGCGTTGCTATCATTACTGATGCTTGGTAACAAACAGATGGGCATTTGTGACCTACCTCATAATACACTAATATGTAATTCCATTTTGAGAAGAATGATACATACAACTACCAATTTATTTGACTATTTATAGCCATTAATTCATTTATTTTTAATCTCACTTGTTCCCCAAAAGTTCTAAAGTTATATACCATAAAACATGATAAAATGGAATTTAAAATAGTGAAGAAATTGGTCAAAGGGAAAATGAGAATAAGAAAGATAAAATGAAGTCAAGAATGAAGTTAATAGGCAAAATATATATTGTAAGAGGCAGTCCATTGGCTAGAGCTTGGTCTTGAATCTAGATTAAGTTTTGTAAGAGACAGCCCAAAAGAGACAAATAAAGAAATCTTTTCAAGTGGAATATCCATGTCTAAAGCTACTAGCTCCTGGTATAAAAAAAGATAGCTTATTTTATCCATAAGATAAAATAAACCATTTGCTCAGTAGAAGCACAACTGAATCCTCGTACTAAGGCCAGACAGAAGTTTCTCCCAGGAGTCCTTAGAGAAAAGTAGTGTGATATATAAATATAGTAACAAAAGCACATGCTTCATAAATCTTTGTCTTTTAACTTCCTCAATGTAGACTCTTGCATTCACAATACGTTACAATCAGAAAACTATATTTTAACAGAGATAAGAATAGTGTAGTTTGGGTTTATACTCTTTTGCCAGCCTAGCTTAATCAGAGGAAGGCTTTACTGTACCTAAGTTTCGAGTTGCAAAGTGGTCACCTGACCTGTAGGGCTTCTCTAGTTCTATGAGTTTGTAAACCTCAACCTAGAGGACCAGATGATCTATATTAATGTTACGGATTGCTTGTATCCCTTCAAAATATGAATTGGAATCCTAATCTATACCTGTGGGTGTGATCCTGTTGGAAAGAGATCTTCTTTATTACCTTAATGAGGTCATCCCAGTGTAGGGTGTGTCTTAAATCCAATCACCTCTGAGGTATAAAAAGAGCAGGTTAGACACAGAAGTATACACATACGAGGGAAGGCAGATGTCATGTGAAGATCACCAAGAAATGCCAGGGACTACCATCAAGGAAGGAATTAACATGGCTGAGACCCTGATTTGAACTTTTAGAATCTAGAATACTGAAAAAAATAAATTCTGTTCTTTAGTGCCACCCACTTGTGATATTACGTCTTGTTACACCAGCACTAGCTAACTAAGATAGTCAACGTCAATGAATCCTCCACAAATACCATTTGTCTCAATTCAGCTTTTGATAAGCATTTTGGAGCTGTAACTTCAAATCACATCCTCGGAGAGGTGACTGGAATAAAGCTATTAAATGTTGCTGATTGAGTAGTTATTATGCAGAAAGGTAAACAGGAACTAGGATCAGCATCATCCTGTGAAAATTAATAATCCATCCTACCTCTGCATGGAAGTGGATTAGGGAAATGGCAATGATCAGATAATGGAAGGAGATTCTTATTAGGCCTTCCCTACTTCGTGACAGTGTAACCATCTGAGTAGAAGATAACGTGGTTACTCTTTCTAGTCTCCATAGCTGGGAACCTATGCATATGAGAAATCTGAGAGTGAAATCACAACAGGAAATTCCTACTAATCTTCAAGAGAACCATTTTTTACACATTGATTCGGTTAAATTAATATAGAATTTCTGTGTGAATTCAAGCAGTTTTTAGCCCATGACCAATTTCTGACCATGAGTTCAACAGTCAAAGTAAGAATAAAAAAAGGTAAAAAAAATTTTTGGGGGGAAGCATAATAAAAAGCATAGTAGTGATCAGTAGTGGAATACGTATTGCATTGCCTAGTCCATGTGTCTAATGCTCACGAGCCCCTGATATAGAAGGGTGGCCTGCAATCTACAAAATGATATTGATTTTTCATTAATTAACATAACACCAGGGATTGGCTGACAGAAATAAAAAATAGAACATAATGTATTTACATAACTAAATCAATGATTATACCAAAGCCATATATTGTATATGGAGCCCTGATGGCATAGTGGTTAAGCATTTGGCTGCTAACCAAAAGGTCAGCAGTATGAATCCAGCAGCCACTCTTTGGAAACCCTAGGCTAGTTCTACTCTGTCCTATAAGGTCTCTCTGAGATAGAATTGACTTGACAGCAACAGGTATATATTGCATACACTGCTCAAAATTACATATAAAGTTGCCAAACTATAAACTAAGGGTTTAATTTATGAGAATTATTCTATTAAAACTACAACCCTACACATCCCCAACAGTATTTCCTATTTACCTTTTGTATATTATTTTCTCTCCATAGTTCTTCCCATCTAGCATATGTGCATTTTACTCATTTATCTTGCATATTGTCTGACTCCTTCACTATATGTTATACTCTATTAGGACAAGGATTATCTTTTCTCTTCATTAGCAGGGATTGCACAACTCCAGCTTCACTATATTTTATACTCTATTAGGACAAGGATTGTCTTTCCTCTTCATTAGCAGGGATTGCACAGTGTATACAGATGTTCTTAGCACTTTTTTAACTACTCAAATAAATATCTGTGAATAAACAAAGACAATTATTTGTAGATGATTTTCCTTAAAATGTATAATAAACTTTGCAAAAAGCAAAGTCAAATAATAGAGGCACCAAACATAGCTTTTCTGATGGAATATATTGCTCTTCTTTTGAGATCTTGATATAAAAATCACAGCCTTTTTGCTTTTGTCTGTAATTTCACCAAATTTTGGTCTCTGAGAATAACCACTAAAAAAAGCAATAAAAAAACTGATAATCTTGACAAAGAGAGTTTTGACTAGAGAATACAGTAAATAATCAACACTTTGAGGACAAAAAGAAATCTCTGATTGTTTACTAGCAAAAGGCATGCCAAATAGATAAATACCACACAATGATGTCATATCTATGCCATGGGATACCTTTGTAGCCAGTGGGAGCACTCATCTGTTTCTGCCATATAAAAACTTTTCTGCCATATAGGATAATTAAAATATCTAGATTATCGATAGAGTCTTAGAAACAAATCTCTTTTTTTTAACTATGACTATTCCTACATAAAATATATCTCCTACTGAAATGTCTAGATTGATCTGTTGTACATGAAAAGCCATAATGCAAACAATGAAAGGAGACAGGAACAGCTGGTAGGAAAGACAGGCAGTCTGTTTAGTGCATTAAGTCAGGTCTGGGTGATATCATGTAACATGTGTGTCCCAAAAGCACATTTTGGCCATCAACAGTCATCCTAAACCTCAGTAAGAATTCAACATAGATTCCAACTGCTTGAACAATCAAGGATTTTCCCTTTAAAACAGCTTCTCATGTGACTGTGAGCTTATCCACTGAAATTGGACCCCTCAAAGCAACGAGAATTGAAATTTAAGATAAAAAAATAACCAAACAAAAACTCAGTTCGGCTTTCAAGTCACAGGAAAATCCTTACTTGCTAGCATCTCCTTACTAACTTTATTCAGTGAAGTCATTGTCCGTGTTAACACTGTTTTTCACCAGCCTCAGAAAGGATTTGGCTCTGACGTTTCCTCACAGAAAGACAGATATTCATACAGTGAGTCACAAACAGAGTTGAAGTCTAAATTTATGATTAAAATATTTAATTTGATAAGTCATTTCTTTTCCCTAATTAACTAAAAGTTTTCAAAATAAAGTGATCCCTTCCTTGTTTTCCTTTTGAAAATTTCTTTATGTTTTAATATCTGTTGCTCAAAGAGTATGAAACATACGAACTCTTGCTAGTCCTTGACAGAATTAGTATAACTTAGATATAAGAAAGACCTAAGTTTGAATACTTGTTTTGGCCTGCATTAGCACCGTCACCTTGACCAAGTTAGACAGCCTCTGTGAACCCCAGTATCCTCACTTCTAAATGGAGCTTAATGATATTATCAAATTCAGGATTGCTTTGAGGCCTAAATATCACCAAGTTAAGTCTTTGACACAGTATCTGATATACCATATAAGAATAATAAATATTAGCTATTATTAGTAGTAGACACCAATGTTGAATATATATTATTTATTTTTCATAGTTGGTCACATTTTGGGCTAACCTAAATCCAAATGGTGAAGCCTGAGAATTCAGATAAAAGCAAGGAATGGCTGCATAAACTCAAGAAGCTGTGGAGTAGGTGTCATTGCTAAAAAATCATTAATGTTCTTATCTAAAGCTCAAGACAACTGTTGAGGCAAACTGCCTCTAAGTTAAATTCAACTTACTAGATCTATTTCTCAAGAACTCTGGAGCAGTTCAGACTAATGTCCCTCCTAAACACTTTCCTGGTTACTTGGAATGTGAATTTATCGATTGGCCTGGTTTCATGACATGAATGCCACTGACATCCACTTCCAAGGCTACCTCAGCAGCAAACCTCTGGGAGTTCTCTAACTCAGACTCACCTTCATTTGGAAGTACTTCACCTTCAAGACTGCAAATGGACAATCTACTCTCCTCCCCCATTCACCGTCTATGAACGTTCTCCGTGGTGTCAGTATTCTTTCTCATCAACTAGAGAGAGGTTCCCGCTACAGTCTCTTAATAGCTCCAATGCCCAAAACAAACAAATTTCCATCTCTAGCTCGAACATTCTCTTGAGTTTATGCTTTCTTATGCCTACTGGCATCTTTTAAGTACAACATACCCAAATTGAAACTCATCGTTTTCTCTAAAGACAACTTCTTTTTCTTTATTCCCAAACTTTGTAAATAGAAATGTCTCTCCCATAAATTTAGTGTTCCTTTTTTGCATATGAAAAAAGCAACCCACATATGCTCATTACTGGACATTCATTTCACTAGACTAACTTACTGGCATCAAGTAACTGTCTGATAAAGAGAACTAACAGTAATTAACCGATAATAACTGAGAGTAACTACTAAAAACTGATTGTAAGTTTGTTACCTTTTTTTAATTAACATGATTCACTGCCCAATTAAACAAAAGGAAAAAAAAAAAAGAAAAGTCAGGGTATACTTAATTAATATCTAATAATAATGATTGTAACTGCCTTGAGCATCACTTCCTTGTTAAAAATTCTGACTTTTCATATAGACAGTATATTTTGAACTTTGGCATCCAAGATGTTCATTTAAATATAAAACTAAAGCATTTACTGAAATTACTACTAAACGATTATTTCAGTGATTCAAATTTTACTTCATTGATTTATAAGAATATAATAACCTGGTGTTTAGTAGCCCATGATCAGAACCACCTCTTCAAATGTCCCTGTGACTTTTCTTTGATAGATTTACTGTCTAGTCTTCCAAGACAAGGAAATGCATAGATAAATCTTCAGATGTCAAGGTATTTGTCTGGCTAGCTGTACAAAAGAGATTGACATTCCTCTTTTCAAATACAGTAACTATGGCATTATCAGAAAATGCTTCTGACAGATCGCATGACCACTCAGAGCAGTGTTTTTCTGTTTATTATTACTGCTAAACCGGGCATTTTACATACATTCGAAGTTACATGGAAATTATATTTGAAAGCTTGGAAGGAATATATAGCTGAGATTTATAACAAATGTAATTTATATCAAACACAGCATCCAACTAAGAATTAACTCATAAGTAGATGGCAACTATAGTAGCTGAAAGCATAGGCTCTGGAGGTGACCTGCCTGGATTTGTATTTGGCATCAGCTATTTTTTTTTTTTTATTATTTACCATGAGTTGAAATTACCTTGTGCAAATTATTTAACCTCTCTGTGCCTAAGTTTCGCCAGATCTCAAATGCCAATAAATTTGGAGCCAGTGTTTTTATGGGGATTAAATAAATTAAAACAATGCCTGGCTCATAGTAAATGTACAAAAAATGTCTGTTATTATTCTTTTTTGAGGAAAAGCAATGAACATCAATGACCAAAGTGAATTTAAGGAAGAAGAGAGTCACAAATCCTTAGTAGGTATCTACTGTGTGCCAGGTTGGTGCTGGCTATTTTACCCAAATCATCTCATCTCGTTCTTACAACAGTCTTGCAAGAAATTATAATCACATCCATTATGGAGAGGCCAAAATTGAGACTCAATGAATTCAAGTAACTTAGGTAAAGACTCAAAACTATGATAAAAGAAACTAAGTTGAAAACTAGCTCTCCAACTCCTTAACTTTCCACTTTACATCTTACTAGCAATTTTCACTTTTTAGTAAAATTTTTAATTTATCTAATTTTATAATAATAGATCTTTTAAACTGGAGAACACCTTATGTCTTAGTCTCCTAGTACTGCCACACCAAAATATACCATATGTGGTGGCTTTAAATTAATTTATTGCTTCAGAGTTCTGGAGGCCAGGACATCAAAATCAGAGCATTGATTCTAGAGGAGGGTCCTTCTTTGCCTCTTTAAGCTTCTAGTAACTGCTGGCAATCCTTGGGGTTTCTGGGCTTGTAGATGAATCTGCCTTGCATGGCTTCTTCCCCCTATGTGTGTCTGCCTCGCTGTGTCTGTACTCACCTTTATAAGACACCACTCAGAAGGGATTAGTTTAGGACCCATTTCACACTGGTATGATCTCATTAACAAAAGAAAATCTCTATTTCCAAACAGGATCACATGCACAGCTACGATTTTGGGGAGACACAATTCAATTCACAAGAACTCAGATGACTCAAAATTATCATTTAAAAAAGGACACAAACTCAGAGAGTTTAAGTGAATTCCCTGAGGCCATGTGGCTATCTTTTTTTTTTTTTTCTTCAGTTATAAGTATGCTTTTTATTTTGAAATCATCCTCTATGAATGTTAAAAACATCCTCCTGGCCACCATCCCTATTAGGCAGCAACTTGATGAACATACATTTAGGCCATGATAATGGGAAATGGAATGGCCAGTCACTACAGCAGTATGAGTCAAGTTCTGAGCCTGAGATAAAAAGAACAGTTTTGCTGGTAAATTACAGTTGTGTCAAAGGCAGAGTTAAATTCTACTTGGAGAGAAAATGAAGAGAGAGAAAAAGGTGGGTGTTGATATTTGACAGGAACAAACAGGTTTTCCACACCTCCTTTAAAAGTAATTATAATCTCTTTTTTTTCCTGAATCTTCATCTTCCTCCCTTCCTATGCCTCCTTCTTTTAGGTTGGCTGATAAATATGATGTAAATTTTTCTAGCTAGGGGAGAAACAAAAAATAGCTTCTCTGGATATATCTTCAGTGGTCTCCTCCTTTCAAGAAATTTGACTACTCAAAATCTCCTCTTTCTCACATCCCTTAAATATCTCTACCTACAGCACTTTCAACAAATGGATGCAGCACTGGAAGTGCTCACTTGTCTATGTCAAGAAATTTGGAAGACAGCTACTTGGAAGAAATTCGTATTTATGCCTATTCCAAAGAAAGGTGATCCAACTGAAAGCGGAAATTATCAAATAATAATCTAATATCACATGCAAGTAAAATTTTGCTAAAGATCATTCAAAATCAGCTGCAGCAGTACAGCAACAAGAAACTACTAGAAATTTAAGCTGGAGTCAGAAGACCTGGAACAAGGAATATCATTGCTGTTGCCTGATTGATCCTGGCTAAAAGCAGAGAATACCAGAAAGATGTTTACCTATGTTTCATTGACTATGCAAAGGCATTTGACTGTGTGGATCATAACAAATTATGGATAACATTGTGAAGAATGGGAATTTCAGAACACTTAATCGCACCCATGAGGCAACTGTAGATAGGTCAAGAGGCAGTTGTTCGAACAGAACAAGGGGATACTGAGTGGTTTGAAATCAGGGAAGACGGGCATCAGGGTTGTATCCTTTCACCATACTTATTCAATCTGTATGCTCAGTATATTATTTGAGAAGCTGGACTATATGAAGAAGAATGCAGCATCAGGATTGGAGGAAGAGTTGTTAACGACCTGCGATATGCAGATGACACTACCTTGCTTGCTGAAAGTGAAAAGAACTTGAAGCACTTACTGATGAAGACCAAAGACTACACCTTCAGTATGGATTACACCCCAACATAAAGAAAACAAAAATCCTTAACACTGGACCAATGAGCAACATCATGATAAATGGAGAAAAGATTGAAGTTGTCAAGGATTTTATTTTACTTGGATCCACAATCAACAACCATGGAAGCAGCAGTCAAGAAATCAAATGACACACTGCACTGGGCAAATCTGCTTCAAAAGATCTCTTTAAAGTGTTAAAAGCAAAGATGTCACTTTCAGGACTAGGGTGTGCCTAACCGAAGCCATGGTGTTTTCAATGACCTCATATGCATGTGAAAGCTGCGCAATGAATAAGGAAGAGTGAAGAACTGATGCCTCTGAATCATGGTGTTGGTGAAGAATATTGAATATACCACGGACTGACAGAAGAATGAACAAATCTGTCTTGGAAGAAGTACAGCCAGAATGCTCCTTAGAAGTGAAGATAGTGAGACTTCATCTCACATACTTTGGACATGTTATCATGAGGGACCAGTCCCTGGAGAAGGACATCAAGCTTGGTAAAGTAGAGGGTCAGCAAAAAAGAGGAAGACCCTCATCGAGATGGATTGACACAATGGCTGCAACAATGGGATCAAGCATAACAACCAACAATTGTGATGATGGCACAGGACCCAGTAGTTTTTCCTTCTGTTGTATACAGGGTCACTATGAGTCAGAATTGACTGGACTGCACCTAACACCAACAACAGCACTTTCTCTTTCCACAGGTTGCCACTGAAGCAGATCTTGCTGTCAAAGTCAACAATCAATTCACATTTCTCATTTAATTTCACGCCCCTCCTGCAAATTTCCGCATCGGCTCCTTCTTCCTTCATTATATTATCTCCTCCTTGTTTCTGTGCTATAACTTTCTCTGGCTTATTCTTCTCTTACTTTATAATTTTAGTATCTTCCTATCTAGTCAGTTTCCTCAAGGTTTTATCATCTGCCTTCTACTCTCTGTCTACATGATCCTGTGAGTAATCTCTCGTATTTCCTTTTCTTCCACTGTATCTTTTACCTTCCCAGCTTCAGTTTTCCTATCTCCCATGTGAACTTTGGAAACCCTGGTGGCACAGTAGTTAAGTGCTACAGCTGCTAACCAAAAGTTCAGCAGTTCAAACCTATCAGATACTCCTTGGAAGCTCTAGGGGACAGTTCTACTCTGCCCTATGGGGCCACTATGAGTCAGATCAGCTCGACGACAATGAGTTTGTTTGTGGTTTTTTTTTTCGTACATGAACTCTAGCCACACTGTTCTTCCAATACTCATACTACTCTTTTCATTTGAATGGCCCATTTGTCCTTTGGTTACCTGGCCTTAATTAAACTATAACCTAACTGAATGCTTGAAATGTAATCAGCTGCTGTTGCTGCTTCTGTGTTCTCATGAGTCGCTGTAGCACTTATCACATTGTTTTATAATTGGGTTGTCTCTTCTAGTAAAATGTACTCTTCGAAAGCACTTCCTTGAAACAGATCATCTTTGCAGCCTAAGTAAATGGCATGGTACCTAGAATTCAGTGGACTGTCTCACGATTACTGTTTGATCAGGGAACAAATTTGGAGTGCTGAGGCAAGTAGCCGACACTGTTACTCAAAGAAGCAATAGAGCACAGAGCTGAGGCCAAAGTGGTGGGAAAAGGGATTTGTGGTTGAAGGTCTCAAAGAGGTCAGAGAATTTGGTACATGAAGAATTTAGTTCTAGTGTGACTTTTGTCAGAAGTCTCCCTTCAACCCAGGATATGAAAATACTATTCTCTTCCAACAAGATTTGAATAGAGAAGGGAGCTTAAAAGGTTAGGATTTCTAGGGATTTCCACTTTTCGAATGCCATTTTCTGATTTAATAGCCTTCATAATGTTTTAGGTTTATGAAACCTTTCAAGTAGGATTCTTAGCCTAACATAACTGATAACACACCATTAAGGGATTTTACAAGAGGGCACAGGGAGAACTGGCTTCTGATACATACCAAATATTTCCTGGATGAAATATATGTTACATGAAGTTTCCAAGACGATGACCCAGACATGCTGTCACAAATGTCACCTATATACCAACTCGAGTAAAGAAATGTATGTATCTCCGGTAAATGAGAGGTCCTTTAGCTAATTCAGAGTTATAGACCACCTACAAGAGAGTAAAACACATAACGAAGAAAAAAATGCAGTGATGGTAACAACAATGAAACATTTTATTGGGTTTAAAAACACAGTCGAATCAATTTAACAAACACGTCTCTCTCTTTTCCACCCTATGAAAAAAATTAAAAAAAAAAAATCAATCCATGTTCAAATCAATAAAATATCAACTTAAAGTTGAATTCTATTTTGGAACTTGATTAAAGTGTCCTGAAATATTTCAAAATTAAATTTGTCTTTAAATCCTTGAATCAAAATTCTTCAAACCTAGTTCATTTTCGTCTTCCTTTCAAAATCACCAACAACTGGTACCAATTACCAGATGGCCCGGGTCCTACGCTTGAGCCTTAAACATGCACTAAAATGCCTGATTGCATGTGTGGTAAGTTTTGCATTTGACTTGTGACAAGTGGGGTGATTTTATTGATTTTGAATAGATTCTATTACTCAGTATATGTATGCCAAACAGATATATAAACAACACAGATGATATAATGTACAACATAATTAGAAAAGACATTGCCTATGGACAGATGGTCATACATATAAAAGACCAGCATCTAAAATGTTGCTACACTTCGGAAGTCATCCATCCACTTTTGGGAATAGTTAAAGAAACCAAGGAGGATAAGTTTGGAGAAGAAAAAAAACACAGGGCAGAGAGGAGAACTATTTTCACGTAATTAAAGAGCTATGGTAGGCAGTGCCAACTTTAGAACTGAGCAAATGAGGCCCCTGCCCTGGGCCCCCGGCCTCAGGTACTGTAATGCTTTGGGATGCGTCTCTTGAAATTTTATAACTCCCTCTCTGGTACCTGGAATCTGCCAAGGCCACAGTGCTATCTGGGTGAGGTATCCCCAGCCTAGACAAGGACCACGTGGAACCCATTCCTGTTTCGTTCATTTGGGATGTTCTCCAATGCTTTACCTAAAGTATGGGGTAAACCAGATGCTCTGAGTTGCTTAAGGACTGGCACCTATCCTAGGGCTTGGTGTCTAGGTCCTGGGTCCAGAAAGGTGGCCTGGGCAGGGATCCCTCCCACTGGTCAGTGTATTATTTGTTTCATGGAACTGCACAAGATTAGGCCACAAAAGTGTGCAGACACATTGACTTGGGGTGATATTTTTTAAGGATTGAATTGTGTCTCCATAAAATATTACGCTAGAATTGTAACCCCTATACCTGCGGTTGTAATCCTGTTTGGAAACAAGATTTTCTTTATTATTTTAATTGAATTGCACTAAATTAGGGTGAGTCATAAATATCACTTCTGAGTTATAAAAAGAGCAAAATGGACACAGAGACATACACAGGGAGAAGAGGAAGACAGGCAATGGGATAGATGGATTGCCGGCAGCTACCAGTAGCTGAAATATTTAAAGAAGAACCTCCCCTAGAGCCACACCGTGAATTAAAACCTCTAGTCTCCTGAACTGTGAGAAAATAAATTTCTGTTCTTTAAATCTACCCACTTGTGGTATTTGTGTTATGGTAGCACTAGGTAACAAAAACAATGTTCCTTCATGTTTCATAGAGGATGAATTCAGAGCCCTGGACAACCAATGGTTTACCATTCGCCTTAGGTATACAGTTTTGTGTATGGGCCCAGATATCAGTTCTCACTTGGCCGTGTTTCAACTATGGTGATACCACTTGTCTACAGCACCTGAGGGTAGTGGCAGACATTCTTTATCCTGTGCATCCTTTGCCACTAGCACCCAGGCCTATCACCCTTGCCCCTTTAAAGGCTCTATAGTATGTATCAGGGAGTCTTCCAGGGTGGCCACACTTATCTCTTCCTCCTAGGGCTTTCAAGACCACTGTTCCCTAATGCCAATAAACTCCTGTGATCATTGTCCTCTTTTGTCTCCTACTTCTATGATGATGTCATGCTTCCCTGAGCTGGTCCTAACCCATGAGGTCAAGGGACAGATATTCCTTGCATCCTTCTTCTTCTCATTCTACCCAAGGGCCTCTCACCTATACTCCCCATTGGCGGAAGAGCATGGAAATCAGAGGTATGGTCTATGTTGAAAGTGATTGTATTCTAGAAATGTAGTGATTATGGCCTACAGTTTTCAAGAGAAGGCACAGACAGAAGATATGTTCTATTTTCATGCTCTAAAATTTTGAATGGTAAATTTAACCTTATGAGAAAGCAAATTAAGGTTCATATTTTCCAGCATACTCTGAATAAAACTTTCATTTGTGGTTTCTGTTGTACACAGTAAGGACTTCTGAGAGAGCCACCAGGAGCACGTATTCACAGGAGGCACAATGGAAGACGCAGTGTCATCAGTAATGATGTGAGCAGCACTAAGAAAATGGTATTAGGGAACCTCAGAGGCACAGAGGTCTTTATTGCTTCAACATAAACAGGTTCTGAAGAGTCATGGCATTGTAAGTAATAACAGTTTTGGTACCTTTTTTCATGGTGAGAAATACATAATTAGCAGAAACAGTGCATTTAATAATAAAGAACATAGAGATGGGTGAAATTTTAAGGATACAGAGTTCAGTTCACCAAAAAAATCTATTCATACATGGAATAGACATCTTTTTGAAGTAATGCCTTTGCTGTGATAGACTTCCTGAGCACAAATGGCTAATGTTCTCAGATGCTAAGCAAAATTTAGAGGTTTAAGTCTATCCAGACACACCTTGGACAAAATGGCTTGACATTTACTTCCAAAAAATCAGTCACTGAAAACATCATGGAGCACAGTTTTACTCTGAAACACATGGGGTTGCCAGGAATTGGAGTGGTCTCGACAGCAAGTGTGCTTTCTTTCCTTTTCTATGATAAGACAGTTCAAGTAACGCTGATGAACTTTGGTTAGCAGCCGCAGCTCTTAACCACTACACCACCAGGGCTTCCAGCAGGAATGCTGGGCGATAACAGCTGCTGCATGTTGTAGACTGAAACAGATGATCTTTAAGGTTCTGCTGAATTATAACGCCCTTTAGATCGCACCCTCTTTGCTGAGAGACAGTAAAGTTCCCAAAGTGGCTTCCAACCTGTTTTCTATTTAACTCCAAGTTTCTACAAGGCATAACTTAGGGATTTCTCAAAAGAAAACATTAAAGCTGATAGAATTTTATGAATTAAATATGTTAATATATCAGCTGGTAATTTGGGGCAAAAAAAAAAATCCTCTTTAAACAGAATCTTGAAGACTTGAAAGAGAGTTTTCTTCTATTATTCTGTTACACTGCCTAAACCATGTGGCTTTGTGCAGTGACAGAGTATTCCTCCGGCAGTAACACGAAAAACTGCACAGTATACAGAATCCTTGCTTTGTTCTATTTCCTTCCCTCTTTCATCAGAACTGTCCAGTTCTATATAAATCATCACCTTAATGCAATTAAAACACTTTACAGGTAGAAATGTAAGTATTTTGGACAAAATTAAAATAACAACTAGAGGTATAAGAGATTCTCAAACACTATTTCTGTTTTCTTTTATGTTGGACTTCTAAGTGAATTTGAATGGGATTATTAAAAGTAACGGGTAAGTATTATTTTCTTAACATGCAACAACCTAGCAAACAACATTATAGTAAAAGAGAAGGTTGAAATGTGGATGTTTCAGGCATTGTACCAACATAATCTTTGAGCAGCTTTTTTTAAATGGTAAAAAATTTTTCTTCTTCACGTTATCTTTAGAACCTATGTTACGGAGTGATCTGTAGACATGCCTGCTGTATCTACAGGACAAGTACAGAGCCCACGTAGCATTTATGCCCATAGTAACCATTAACTGCAGAGTCCACTGTTACCTCTGACTTGCAGGGTTGTGCCTGGGTCAATCCTGGCCCAGGTTACCAGCACGTTAGCAGTACCCTACTACGGAGCTTAGAGTTAAGTCTCATGATCTACTTCCAGGATATGGCACTGCTCTTTATTAGTCAGAGCTCTGAATGGCCCAATATTTTCTTTTCTAACCAATATCCATTCTTTGGGAGATATTTCTCCTGAAGCTCCCTATTGCCACCTGGACACAAAGCTAGGCCCCATTTCAACTCACCTTTCCCTGATTCATTATCATCTCTAAGAGTATGGACCCTTCAGAGACATCCAATTACAGAGCCCAGAAACTCCACCTACTTTATGTGAAGTGCTTTTTGTAGAATCATTCCTTCCTCTTCATATACTCCCCATCGCCACCCTACTGTGCTGTTGTTAGATGTCATCGAATCGGTTCCGACTCATAGCAACCCTATGCACAACAGAACAAAGCACTGCCCAGTCCTGCGCCATCCTCACAATAGTTGTTATGTTTGAGCCCATTGTTGCAGCCACTGTGTCAATTCATCTTGTTAGGAGTCTTCCTCTTTTTCGCCGACCCTCTACTTTACTAAGCATGATGTCCTTCTCCAGGCACTGGTCCCTCCTGATAACATGTCTAAAGTATGTGAAAGAAGTCTTGCCATTCTTGCTTCTGAGGAGCATTCTGGCTGTACTTCTTCCACAGCAGATTTGTTCGTTCTTCTGGCAGTCCACGATATGTTCAATATTCTTCACCAACATCATAATCCAAATGCATCAGTTCTCCTTTGGTCTTCCTTATTTACATACCAAAACCCATTGCCATCGAGTGGATCCTGACTCATAGCTATCCTCCAGGACACAGTAGAGCTGCCCATAGGATTTCCAAGGAGGGCCTGGCGGATTTGAACTGCCAACCTTTTGGTTAGCAGCTGTAGCTCTTAACCACTACGCCGCCAGGGTTTCCATTTACATGCTAAACACCTGTACTTCCCGCTGATGTGCTCAATTAGGAAAACTGGACCTCTTGCAGAGGTGTAGCTAACACTCCGCAGAAGCAGTAGGGAGAAGGTTGTCCCCTCTAGCCTGAGGTTTCTAGTTTCTTCCATCTCTGCCAGTTCCAGGAAAGCTGACCTGAAGCCTGGGGTTAGTTTAAGACCTCAGTTACAAAGACAGTAGTAGCAGGATTGGTTGTCTTTTGCTTTCTAAGTGATCAGGGCTGAAAATAATTTTGTTTTCTCAAAATCTAGTTCCCTAAACCAAGCCGGAAACCCTGGTGGTATAGTTGTTAAGAGCTATGGCTGCTAACCAAAAGGTCAGCAGTTCAAATCCACCAAGCACTCCTTGCAAACCATATGGGGCAGCTCTACTGTGTCCTGTAGGGTCACTATGAATCGGAATCGACTCCACAGCAACAGGTTTGGTTCGGTTAAACCAAGCCCTACCTCTCACACCTAATTAAGTCCCTGCCTCCTCCTGCTTGCTGTTCTTAGTTGCCATCAAGTTGATTCCAACTTATGGTGATCCCATGTGTGCTGAATAGCATTGTGCTCTGTAGGGTGTTCAAAACTATAACTTTTTAGAAGGAGATCACCAAGCCTCACTTCCAAGGTGTCTCTGTGTGTGTTTGAACCACCAACCTTTTGGTTAGTAGTCTAGTGCTCAACCATTTGCACCACCCAGGGATGCCTGTCCTTGCCTCTTAGTAATCAAATTTTCTGAATCACCTGGAATATGCAAAAAGTTTTGGCCATTATGCCATGAGCTACTCTGCAAGTGGATTATTTACCCCCATCTCCATTCCTCCCAAGATTTCCTGGGGCCTAGTGACCCAGGGCTATGATCTTCTGCCCTCCTCTCTCCTTGCATGTTCTGTGTTGTCCTGGACTTGCACTGAAGCCTGCCTACAAAGTCAACACTGAAAATAGCCACATAATAAACCATTCATGATTGATAATATTTCTTTTGCTTTATACCGAGAATTTCATCTAAAATGGAATTCATTTTCAGTGTAACTTCTTCATAATGATGGCTTTGAAGCTCTGCTTACTGACAGCTAGACTAATATTAAGAACAAGGCTAGAGAGGCCTTTTCAAACTCTCCAACTGCTGATAGTACAAGTGACACTAAACAATAGCCAAAATCAACAGTAAAAGCTTAGAGATGCTAATGCAGGTTAACATTTGACTTTGAAATTCACATGTATGGCAAGAAATCCTGGCTCCAAAGCAAACTTGCATGCTGCTTTGTGGTTCCCCAGAACTCCATCTTCCCACTCCTTCTCCATTTAAGACAGTGGGACCAAGGCCAAGATATTTCCCCAGCCTAAAACTGATCCCCACCTGAATGTGTAACTAAAATCCTGACAAAAGGAAAGTTATTTTGGAGTAAGATTCAAAAGTTTTTTTACATGGCTTCTCAGTGACTTAAAAGACACAGCTTTTCTCATGCACATAGATATTTCCTGCCATGTCTGGATTTAATATTGGTTTTAAATGGGATTCAAAATGTTAAGCATATTCTACACCAAAGACATTCTGATTGCAACAATGTTCAAAAGTCTAGAATGTTTGAATCACCATCAGAAGGCCTCCAGCTTCCTCAGATTTATAATTGATCTTGAAAGCAAGCCCATAGACATTGATACGTATAAACAAAAGATGGTACTTTCAATTCACTCCTTAGAGACCTGCTGCAAGTAGAAACTTGCTGCTTACTGAAACATAATCTCAAGCAGAAGATAGCAGCAGAGGTCCAAAATCCAGAAAAACAACAGCAATGGGCAGACCAAACTACCTTTATTAGAAAAAAGTAGTAGGTTCCTCTGGAATCAAAATAGGGAATAACTCAGAAATTAAAAAAAAAAAAAACAGACTGTCTCTATCAATGAGCAATTTTAAGTCTCACATTTGTTAGCGCACTGCTAAATGCTCACTACTCACTCCGTGGTTGTTGCGGATTGAATTGAGTCCCCCAAAAATATATGTCAATTTGGCTAGGCTATATGATTCCCTGTATTGTGTGGTTGTCTGCTGTTTTGTGATCTTATGTGACTGTCCTATGTGTTGTAAATCCTAACCTCTATGATGTTAATGAGCCAGGTTTAGAGGCAGCTATGTTAATGAGGCGGGACTCAACCTACAGGATTAGGTTGTATTTTGAGTCAATCTCTTTTGAGATATAAAAGACAGAATCAAGCAGAGAAGATGGGGACCTCCTATCACCAAGAATGAAGAACCAGGAGGGGAGCGCATCCTTTGGACCAGAGGTCCCTGCACTGAGAAACTCCTAGGCCAGGGGACTTTCTCCCCAAAACCCACAGAGAAAGAAACCTTCCCCTGGGGCTAGCACGCTGAATTCAGATTTCTAGCCTCCTGGACTGTGAGAGAATAAATTTCTGTTTGTTAAAGCCATCCACTTGTGGTTTTTCTGTTATAGCAACACTAGATAACTAAGAGAGTGGTTAATAAATTTTTGGTCATTTAAACAAAGAGCAGATAACCAAAATAATGAAATTTAATTTACTTAGCAGTTAAGCACTTCGCTGGTAACTGAAACGTCAGTGGTTTGAACCTACCAGCCACTCAGCGGGAGAAAGATGTGGCAGTCTGCTTCCCTAAAGATTTGCAGCCTTGAAAACCCTGTGGGGCAGTTCTACTCTGTCCTATAGCATCGTTATGAGCACTGGGAGTCAGAATCAACTCAACGGCAACCAGTTTGTTTTGGTTTGGGTTTTACGAGCACCTAGCTATACCATTCTAGGAGTCGAGGTGTGCAATGAACAAAACACTCCCTGTTCTAGAGGTAGGGCAAATCACACAGTAACAAACACACAAATATATATGTCAATTGAAAAAAATCACACAGCTAGTAAATTACACAGTAGAAATCTAGTCATATCTCTCTTATTTAAAAAGTCCAAGTCATTTCAAGTTTGGCATCACAAATACTGAGGATGAACAAATTTTCAAGGACAGCATTGTGAAAAGTATTCAACGCGTATAGAAATACCAAGAGGATAAGAGCTAAAATATCAATAGATTTCTTTCAGTTTATACACCCTGATATTAAAGCTTCATAATTGCTAATTACTAAGCATATATAATAGCAGATGTCCAATATATGTACAGGAAAGTAATAAATATTTTAGAATTACAGAAAGAAAGGCATGTTTCAATATGTGAAGACACCAACATTAAGGAAGTGTATATTATTGTTTAAATATTCTAGGCCCTTCTCTACCAAATCCATCACTGCAGGAGGATTATACTTTCCAACATACTATCTTCAGGCTTAGCCACATGTCTTGCTTTGGCTAATAAAGTGTGATACATGGGACTCTACTGTGCAGAAGCTATAAGAGCCAGCATAGAGTCCTACAACCTTCTTTATCTGCCATGGTCTGGCATGCCACGGATCAGGTTGCTCCTCAGCTTGAGTCTCAGAACGAAGAGGACACGGAAGAGAATCTCAGACAACAGGAACAAAAAATAAAGCTTTGACCTCATGGGGTTGTTTGTCACTGCAGTATAATCTAGTAAAAGCCACATAATGGCAGTAAAGGATGAAAGTTGAGTAAGTTGAAACTGGAAGTCTTCCACTTATGGAAGTGGTAACTAAAATCTTATGCTAAGATTAAAGTTAGAGCTTTCTGGCAGTGCAATGGCTTATAAGAGTCCTTTCAGGAATGAGATATATCTACTAAATATAATTTCTTTAATTGCCCGGAAACAATAAATAATCCAATTATAGTGTGCCAACTAAATGTAGATTTTGGGCATCTGTGAATATTGTTAGGGACCCCTGATGATGCAGTAGTTAAGGCACTTAACTGCTAACTGAAAAATCCGTGGTTCAGAACCACCAGCGGCTCCTCCGGAGTCATATGTGGCAGTCTGCTTCCATAGAGATTTAAAGCCTCAGAAACCCTGGGTCGCTGTGAGTCGGCATCGACTCAATGGCAGTGGGTTTGTTTTGGGGGGTATTTTTGGTGAATATTGTGCATCTTCAAGGCTCCCAAAGTACATACATATTTTAGTTATTATAAACTTTTTACTTTCAAACAAGAAAATAAGAATAATTCAGAATAAAAATTTTAAACCGTTACTAAAACACTAAAAAGAAAATGCAACTAATAATGTTTATATAGCTCTCAGCCATAAACCTAAAGAGTTATGGCTATTTCTGTTTCACTTGCAATCCCAGACTTATAAACTACACACCTCCTGAAGGAGCTTGTCTTACTGACATCAGTGAATATAAAAAGAGAGTGACCAAAATAGTTTAGACATTTCCAAGCACTCTTTTATTCTCATGTTCAGAATAACGAGCAGGGCAACATACTGGGTACAGAAACAAAAGTACATGTTCCCTGGAAATAGAAAAGGAAATTGAAATTTTAAAAATAAATTTGACAGTTAAATCAGCATGATACACATAAAATTCAAAAATCATTTTGAGCCAACACTCTGCAAGACTCTCCTGCCCTAGGACTTCCTAAATTTTCATAACTCTATTTTATTTCCATAAACTCTTGTTTTTAATAATTTTAATAACAACAATAATAGAAGGCACAGTGCATTAAGAACTTACTTGGTGGCAGCCTCTGCATTTTCTTTCTCTTAATTCTCATCTATATGAAGATGATACTCTTACTACCTCTATTTTAGAGGGACGGAAGTGAGAGCTCAGAAACACAAGTATAATTTGTGCCTGGAAATAACCATGGCAGCATTCAAAAGTTGATATTTCTATTGCAAAACCCATAATACACTAGTATTTTGGATTTTCTCTTATGTTTTCCTGTTTTTTTTTTTTTACTGTAGCATAGTAAGGTATTTAAAATAATATTATTTTCAAATATATACATGTATTTTTAGTTATTTCTAAATTGATTTATTATTTCTCAAAAAGAGAGGCTGTAATCCCCACCAGATACAAGCAGAGTGTGCACCCACTGCATCCCCAGCACATAGTTGGTACATGATAGCTATGAATGAGCAAAGAGTTCAAAATATCTGGAAAAAAAGAAAATGAAACCCAGTGCCTTAGGGGCCTATGTTAATTCAAGGTAGGTGGTGGTTTACTGGTAGAACTCTTGTCTTCCATGCAGGAGGCCTAAATTAGATTCCAGGCCAATTCGCCTCATGCACAGCCACCACCCATCCATTAGTGGATGCTGGCGTGTTGTTATGATGCTGAACAGGTCTCAGCAGAGCTTCCAGACTAAGATGGACTAAGAAGAAAGGCCTGGCCATCTACTTCTGACACCCTATATATCACAATGGTCCAATCTGCAACTGATCCTGGGGATGGCACAGGACTAGGCAGCAATTCCTTCTGTTGTACATGGGGTCACCATGAGTTGGGGGTCAACTCAATGGCAGCTAACAACACATTAAATCAAAGCCATGCATTTCATTTACTTCTTAGGCAAAAGAGTACTACTAGGAAAACATAATCTGGAAATTATTAATTGGGATATAAGAGATCTGGGTCAATTTCAGAAACAGTTCATTTTGGGGGGAGGTTCTGCAACTATAAGAGGTTTCAGGAAAAAAGGAAGATATTTAAAAATATCAAGCCTCTTGAGGTTCACGTTTATATGAAAATGTTTACTTGTGGGCTTAGCAACATAGTTAACTGAGAAACAAGAAAAAATTATTAGTTTTTTTAAATTTTGTGAAAGAAATTTTCCCTGCCACCGATAAAAATCATTCAGAATATCATATTTAAATATTTGATAAAAGATTATCTATTCATGCTGACAATAAGTTTATTTTGTTTTTCCACTAACCTTTACTTGACTATGTTTTTATTTTTGCTGCAAAATCAGGAGTAAAACAACTGTATTATAAAGAACATGACTCTGGCAACACTTCTGTCTCAGGCAGGGGGTGGGGGGAAAACCTCTTAGAGCCGCTAGTCTCATGAGAAATTCAGGCAGTTTCACGGAAACGGCTAATCCATTAGAAGCACAGCCAAAAGGAACATTAACATTTTCTTGGGATTTTCACAAGGTCTCACAAATACTGGTCAATAGGGTTGCCATCCTGCCTGTTTTAGTGGCAGCAAGAAACACAAAATTGTGATTACAAAACTCACTTTTTATGGCTTTCCAAGTTCTAGTGGGTAAGAAAGAGCAACTCAATTAAACTGAAAGTCTGAGCTATGTAGAAATAAAGAACTATGATTCTGCGCTATGAATTGAGAACTTGGAAGAGAAAGACTAAGTAAAGTCACCCTTTAGGAGCAATGAAAGCCAGTATAATAACTCAATGTGAAGAAATGGTAATAGTCATACCTAGATTTAGAGCAAAGTTTTAAAAGTCCTTTCACATGTATTGTTATCTCTTTCCCATGTGAGCATACACTGGAAATTAAGCCAACTGAGAGTTTAATTTGTTTTGTTGACATTGGTTCCCTGCAACTAGGAGATTTTAGTACTCCGGTACAGTGGTTAAGTACTATGGCTGCTAACCAAAAAGGATGGCAGTTCAAATCCACCAGGTGCTCCGTGGAAACTCTATGGGGCAGTTCTACTCTGTTCTATAGGGTTTCTATGAGTTGGAATTGACTTGATGGCAACAGGTTTGGTTTTGGTTTTTTAATCCTATGTCTGGGGCACTGGTGGCTTAGTGGTTAAGAGATCAGTTGCTAGCCAAAAGGTCTGCAGTTCAAATCCACTAGCTACCCCTTGGAAACTCTATGGGGCAGTTCTACTCTGTCCTATAGGGTTACTATGAGTTGGAAATGATTCGACAACAACACTCCTATGTCTACATTAGCTGGAGGAACATTGATGATCTGAGAGTAAATGACCAAAATAGGAGCTCTAACTGGATGAGTTTGGCAGTAATGTATGGTGACATGGAATGATTAAACCCACCCACTGCCGTCAAGCCGATTCCGACTCACAGAGGCCCTATAGGACAGAGAACTGCCCCCATAGAGTTTCCAAGGAGTGCCTGGTGGATTTGAACTGCCGACCTCTTGGTTAGCACCTGTAGCACTTAATCACTAGACCACCAGGGTTTCCATGGAATGATTAGATGCCTGTAACTTATCTGGAGAAACACATTTTGAAATATTTATAAAATAATTACTGGTAAATCTAAAATTATTGATGTTTCTAGAAACAAACTTAGGTGTATCCGACAAAGTTTTTCTGTATGTCAAGACTCAAAATCATAGTCAGAATTCTGTGGCATTTAATGTTAAAACATTCAGATTAACTTGAAGAAATTTGGATCACTGTTATGTAACCACAAGTAGAATGACAAAACATCTTTCATTAAATCCCTCCCTGAATACAATTTCATGCATTACTACCTCCATGGCACTAATTATCTTCATCTGTAAACAATCCCATTTTAGACCAGAATCGTTATGTATTTTATACAACTTTTGTGCTAGTTCTTAAAAAGTTATCAGTTCAGGACAGGAGAACAATAGCAATAGACCTTCCCCCCTTCAACCTCTCCTTTTCTACCAATCTGTGGCAAAGAATTAAAAAAAAAAAATACAATACATCATTTTTAATACTATCATTCTCAATATGACCTAACCAGTAAAAACTGCAAAATCAGCAGTGGACTCAGACCTAGGGATTGTCTTTAAAAAGAGGGAAAAGAAACAGACATGTGCTTCATCCAAGAAGCTGTCATTAGACTTAGGGATGAAGTTTGCTTTTGGCTACCGCTAAACTCAGCAACTGCTACTGCTCCACTTCTGACTGGTTATCGACTTTAAAGAGAAGAGATCTAGAGAATATTTTAACAGGAACGCTCCTTGTGAAAAGCTTAGTCATAAAATTCAACCGAACAAAATTTTATTAGGTGCCTATAATGTGCGCAAGGCAGGGTGTTCATGAGAATGGTAAGTCATTTTATCTACCACATACGTTCTAGGCACTCAGTAAATAAAATAAATGGATTGATTTGATAGGTAAAAGTTGGTAGAGTTTCTTTTTTTTACTATTTATATGTGTTTTCAATTTCCACCTTCATACAGTTCCTAGAGAAGATAATCAGTAAAACTTCCAAAATATGGATGAGTTGAACTAGCAAGACATAAATTATTTATAAAATATGACTGAAAGGTTCACGTTCTAAAAGTGCATTAGTACCTTTGAGTTACAGGGTTATCATCAGTTTGCTATATAATAAGACTTTGTCATTGCCTTAGTGAGTTAGAGCAAAGTGAGTGGTAATGAGGTCAGAATGTCCAAAACCATCTCTAGAAAGACCCTAATCCTACAGTCTCACCAGAAAGGAATCTAACTTTTGAATTCAATTTTGAGAGAAGGTGATGAAGATGAAGATGGTAGTCTGGGTCAGTCACTGTACTGAGTCGCTTACTTTATTTTATACTTACAAGAGCTCTATGAGGTCAAAACCTTTAACATCTTCACTTTACAGTCAGGAAACAAAGGCTCAGAGAAGCTAATAACTTGCCTAGGATCCTACAGTATATTAGTGGTAGACTTAGGATTCAAACTCTGTAGTCTGGATCTAAATCCTATAGAATTGAGTCAGTTTTTTTTATAGGACTGCAGCAGTGGAAAGCCATTGGGTGTCAGAGTAGTATCTGTCCTGGATGGCTCTGCTTCCAATTAAACTGAGATATTTTGATATGTCTTTATTTTTACCTATAAACTAAGTAAAATAGACTCTTATCAGAATTTTTTTAAATAATATTTTATTGAGTTTTTGGTTAAAGTTTTCATGGTAAATTAGGTTCCCATTTGACAATTTCCACACCGATTATTCAGTGTCATCAGTTACATTTATTACAATGTCTTTCTCTTCAGTTGTGTTTTGTTCCCTTTCCACTTCTCTATTTTCCCTGCCCCCTTACCTTTTCGTCTTTGCTTTTGAGTAATTGTTGACATTTTGGTCTCATACTGATGGTTTTTTTAACTAGAACACCAATCTTATGGGTAATATCCTTTATTGTGTGTGCCACTCTGCTATTTTGCTAAAAGGTGATTTGAGGGGATAGGCCCAGCTCTAGGTTTAAAGAGTGTTTCAGGGTGATAGTCTCAGGAAGTCCTCTGTCCCTACTATTCTAGCTTGTCTTACTTATTTATTTTTTAAATAAGAATTTGTGTTCTGCTCTAAATTTTTCTCCCATTCTACCTGGGACCAACTATTGTGACCCGGGTCCAAACAGCCAGTGATAGTAGCAGGGCACCAGCTAGTTCTTCTGATCTCAGGGTAAATAGTGTGGTAACTCGTATAGACTTGTTTCTTCTCTGCGCTTTTGTTTATCTTATTACTGTTTTGCTCCTGGTGAGTAGAGACCCATAGTTTGTATCTTAGATGGCCACTTACAAGCTTTGAAGACCCTAGACACTACTTCCTTCACTAGAATGCAGATCATGATTTTTGCGAACTATGTTATGCCAGTCGACAGAGTTGTCCTGTGAGACTATGGTCTTAAGCCTTCACACCCAGAAAACCAATGTTGGAAGGTGTTTGGTTATATATGAGCAGCTGGATTTTTTTTTTTTTTAATTTTTTTTTTTTTAATAGCAGTGCTAACCCTGAATTTGTGGGTACTGGCACATTGAGGTAATATTTCTGTCCCTACAAGGGCAACACAAACATCCTGTCTATATATTCCTTTAGAGAATGTCAAGCAAATAATTTCCTCCCCTGCTTCCATGTTAAAATGGAGTGTGTTTCATGTTTTACACCAAAGAGAGAATCTGTGCCAAGTTTAAATTAAGAACAAAAGTTGAAGTAATGGTGCATTAGTTGTGGGTTTGGCTATGGCAAGAAAAGATAGCCTCAAAGAAAACTCATACCTTTTATGAAAACCAAATATTGACCACAATTGGCATGCAGAAAACTGCACAGACAAACAAAACTGCTGGATAAACAAATCAAAATTACATAGGAAGCTGAGACCTATTCTTTACAGTGGAAAACCAAAGATAAAAATGAGTCACAAATTTTATATTCTTGGAAAGGATAAATGTTCACCCATCTGGTATTATGTTTTTAAAAAATATTTCCCTGAAGATGTCTAATATTTCCAATATTTTCTTAAATAACAAACTAAGAATAACTTCAATGTGTTAATGTCACAGAACTGACTATAAACTCAGTTGTGAAAGGAAAAAAAAACTTCAATTAAACAATGCATTATTTGTACAGTGTGAGTTAAGAATGCAAAATGTACTCTCAGATTCATATAATGATCTAGATTATAAAAGAAAAGTAGGTGTATATTTCTCTGTGTGTCTGGACAGGGCGGAGATTGTGTTTGAGTGGGAAAAAATGGTTCTTTCCAGTATAGCTCTATGTAAGGCTGGCTTTTTTAAAGTAGAAAGGCTTATAAGGGTGTGGCTATTAGTCAACCTTTTTCGTCTCTTTTGCTATCCAATGTCTGTTATTCACTGAACCACACCAAACCAAACTTTCATATGCCTAACAGATTCTAAAGAAATAATAGGATCTTTTGTTTTTTAATTTAAGATTTATAATATTCCTGAGAAACAGAAACCCATCTCCACCAAAACAAAGGAAAAAGAAAAGTCTCTAAGTCAGAGATTGGAAGCATCAGTAAACAAGAATGAAGGGCAGGTTATGAAGTCATTTTCAATTCTAAGTGAGCTATAGTTAAAAAGGAAATATAATCTCATTAAAAAAAAAAATCTCATTAGGCTATTAAAAAGACAGGAAAGAAAGAAAAGACCAAAATAGATGTCAGAAGAGGCTCTGAAACTTGCTCTTGAATATAGACCAACTAAAGTGAATGGAAGAAATGATGAAGTAAAGAAGCTTAACAGAAAATTTCAAAGGGTGGCTTGAGAAGACAAAGTAAAGTATTATAATGAAATGTGCAAACCTGGAGACAGAAAACCAAAAGGGAAGAACACACTCAGCATTTCTCAAGCTGAAAGAACTGGAGAAAAAATGTCCATTCCAAAGAAAGGTGATGCAACAGAATGCAGAATTATTGAACAATATCATTAATATCACATACAAGTACAATTTTGCTGAAACATAACTCAAAAACAATGCAACAGTACATTGACAGGGAACTGTAAGAAATTCAAGCCAGATTCAGAAGAGGGCTTGGGAAGAGAGATATCATTGTTAATGTCAGATGAATCTTGGCTAAAAGCAGAGAATACCAGAAAGATAGTTAACTGTGTTTCATTGACTATGCAAAGGCATTAGACTGTGTGGATCAAAACGAATTACAGATTACATTTTGGAGAAAGGGAATTTCAGGACACTTAACTGTGCTACTTCAGAACCTGTGCATAGACCAAGAGGCAGTTGTTTGAACAGACCAAGGGCATACTGTGTGGTTTAAAATCAGGAAAGGTATGCATCAGGGTTGTATCCTTTCACCCTACTTATTCAATCTATACGTTGAGCAAATAATCTGAGAAGCTAGACTATATGAAGAAGAATGTGGCATCAGAATTAGAGGAAGGCTCATTAATAACCTACAATATGCAGGTGTCACAACTTTGCTTGCTGAAAGTGAAGAGGATTTGAAGCACTTAGAGATGAAGATCAAAGGCTACAGCCTTCAGTATGGATTGCACCTCAACATAAAGAAAACAAAAATCCTCACAACTGGACCAATAAGCAACATCATGATAAAAGAAAAAAAAAATATTGAAGTTGTCAAGGAGTTCATTTTACTTGTTTCTACAATCAACTTCCACGGAAACAGCAGTCAAGAAATCAAACAACATATTGCATTGGGCAAATCTGCTGCAAAAGACGTCTTTAAAGTGTTAAAAAGCAAAATGTCACCTTGTGCCTGACCAAAGCCATGGTGTTTTCAATTGCCTCAGATGCATTCAAAAGCTGGACAATGAATAAGAAAGACAAAGAAGAACTGATCCCTTTGAATTATGGGGTTAGTGAAGAATATTGAACAGACCACGGACTACCAGAGAATGAACAAATCTGTCTTGGAAGAAATACAGTCAGAATGCTCCTTAGAAGCAAGAATTCTGAGACTTCGTCTCAAGTACTTTAGATGTGTTTTCAGGAGGCACAAGTCCTGGAGAAGGACATTACACTAGGTAAAACAGAGGGTCAGTGAAAAAGAGCAAGACACTCAACAAGATGGAATGACACGCTGGCTGCAACAACAGAGTCAAACATAGCAATGACTGTGAAGACAGTTCAGGACTAGCACTGTTTCATTCTGTTGTACACAGGGTCACTATGAATCAGAACTGACTGGGCAGCACCTAACAACAACACTCTCATTAGTTCATGAAAACCTTCAAAGTGTGTATACTATCAATTCTGAATTTTGTGTTGTTAGACCTGCTTTTCTTTTTTTTTTTTTTTTTGACCTGATTGGGGATAAAATAAAAGTTAAACTACTTATGACCTGCTCTTTTTCGGGCCTTGTGAGATGCTATTATGCCACTTTTCAATGTATATATCAGTTACTTAAGCCTACTCATTCCATTCAATGGAACCATGAGCTCCACACAACATGCTTTTACAACGCACAGAAAGCCCATCAAGAAGGATTGCCCCATCTCAGTACTTGCCCAGATTATTTTTTTAACCTTCTCAAGATTTATTCATATATAGTAAGGTAATCATGTCATCTTAGATTTTTATGGAAAAAGAGAAGTTATTCTGTTCGATCTCTACCAAACCAAATCCCCTTTATCTAATCTCTCTGACTGGCCACGCCACAGCAGCAGCTATTTCATAGAGAAGTCAAGTCAGCTTCTTGAAGCTTTCACTTGAAAGAAAATAGTTCTAGCGTCTGTTCCATTGGCAATTCAAGTAGTTGAAGAAATCTGGTCAGCCTCACTTGAACACACTCTGATATATCAAGTACTATCTTAAAACACGGCCCTGGGAAGGTAGTATGGCTCTCCAGATATAGTGTAAACATCAAAGAAAGCAGCAGAGCCATGACTTCTTTTGATCTTTACTACCTTTCCATCAAGCCTAAGGTTTTCGTTTTTAATTTTAGCAGCCATTTCATATTACTGGCTCATATTAACCTTATACCAAAAAAAAAAAAAACCCAAGCCTATTGTCACCTAGTTGATTCAACTCATGATGACCTTATAGGACACAGCAGAACTGCCCATAGGGTTTCCAAGGATTTGAACTGCCAACCTGAAGGTGGACAGCCAAGCTCTTAACCACCAGGGCTCCATTAACCTTATAATCATATATAAAGTCTCACATATAAAGGAGGTGCTGGTGGATTACAACTGCCAGCCTTTTGGTTAGCAGCCATAGCTCTTAACCACTGCACCACCAGGACCTATATATATAATTTAAAAGATTAGGCTGGGACTATGCATATATATGTATATACATACACTTTTATATATATATGTATGTGCATATATATAAAACTTGTTATTAAGCAGTGTCTCCTTCATCTTAAAAGTATTCAAATTGAATTTTTAAAATATTTACGTTTAAATATTTACATTTAAAATGAATCCCATAATTCTGATGTAATCCATCATCTCAGTCTATTAATGTGCACTGATTCTCACATCCATCATATTAATGCTGCCTCCCATATTCTATCATCTACAAAAGTTCATGACAAATTTTTTATTAGTTCATCTAAGAGTTAATATTTTTCAATTTTTTTTTTTTTTTTTTAATGTTAGGCCCAGTCTCAGGGGTGAGCCACAAAGAACAATTTCTTTGATAAGGATCAGCACAAACCTGGTTCTTAGGAGGAGGTGGTGAAAGATGTCCCAAATGTCCAACTTTTCCAAGCTGCTGTACCACTCCATCATCTCTAACATGAATTATTCTCTCTTCCCTCAGCACCCTCCCTCCCATCTTGGGTTTCCTAATTCGCTGCAACACAGAACTCATGAACCCTATAAAGGAAATGGCTCATGAGGCTGTGGAGGCTGGCAAGTCCCAAATTTGTGGGTCAGGCGTAGACTTCTCCCTGGTCCTCAGTCTCTGCCCACAGGCACTCAGCTTTCTTGCTCAGTGGGTGGGGAAGCCCACTGCGCCATCTCCTGTGGATCTCTCCTTCACTGGTGGCGGTGGGCTCTTCTCTCTCCTCTGGAATTGGCTCTCTTCTAAGGCAAAACTAACCAATCCCCTTGGAGAGCCACAATTACCTTATTCACACAGCCCCACCCAACCACTTGGATGGGAGTTACAAGACCATGGCAGGAAAGGCCGTATTAAGTCATTCATCACACCACAAGCCCATGGGGTCTGCTCCTTTGATGTCCCTGAAAATAACAGAATTGTGAGAAATAAGACAGCCCCTTCCATTTATAACCATATCCCCTGCTTTGTTCATCCAGTGTCCATCAGTGCAGCCTAGTTAGCAATTGCTCTCTTAAAAAAATAGAGTTCATATCAAGTTCTCCTTCATTGTACATTTCATTGTCAAAAAATAATATCTCTTTTCAGAAGTTTTGGGTAAAACTATGGTGGGAGAATCTTTCCCACTTGACTTTGTGATACAGAGAGTTCACTGTCAACAATGTGGAATGGTTTCTTAGCACAGGTTTACACATTACATTTATCTTATCCTAAAATCCCCATTTGAACCTTACCCACAATCTTGAAAGCTCAATATACAAGATTTTTTTTTCTTGTATAACATCTATAACATTAGAATCTTGGATTTGACAGTGAATAAAACAAAATAGGAGCCCTTGTGAGACAATGGTTAAGCATCCAGCTGCTAAAGGTTAGTGGTTCAAACCCACCAGCCACTCCATGGCAGAAAGATGTGACAGTTTGTTTCCATAAAGATTACAGCCTTGGAAGTCCTATGGGGCAGTTCTACTCTGTCCTACAGCATCTCTATGAGTCAAAATCAACTCGATTGCAATGAGTTTTTTTTTGTTTGTTTTTTTTTTTTTTTTTTTTGGTTTACAGCAAAACATACAAGGCAATAGTGCTTCAGCAGTAAAATTGTTACCTTCCATGTGGGAGACCTGAGTTCAATTTCCAGGCAATGTACCTCATGTGCAGCCACCGCCCATCTATCAATAAAGACTTGTATGTTGCTATGATGCTGAAAAGGTTTCAGCAGAGCTTCCAGAACAAGATGGACTAAGAAGAAAGGCCGGATGATCTACTTCTGAAAATAAGCCAGTGAAAACTGTATGTATCAAAACGGTCCAATCTGAAACCGATCATGGGAATGGTGCAGGATCAGGCAGCATTCAGTTCCATTCTGCATGGAGTCACCATGAGTTGGAAGCCATCTTGACAGCAGCTACCAACAATAACAACAATATTGCAAAACACAAATGAAACACACTCACTAAATGCAGCAACGAATTGCTCAAGCAGTTTTATAGATACACCGCCATGACAACAAATGACAGATACTATAGTTTTCCATCTAGAATCACAGGCTGTGTTTAATTGTAAAAGCACTAACAGGAGGGTGATAGCTCTAGGCACTTCCAACATATGATATAAAAATGAAGCAAACTCACACTACTATTGGTTTTGTACATGCTGCTTTCTAATTACATTCAAAATAGTTTTATTAATTTTAAGGTCTTGTTTTAATTTGGCAAACAATAAATAGCTTTTCTTAGGTAAATCTTCACAAGACATAAACAACAGACTTGAAACTCTATTGTCACATAAGTGCATGTTATGGTACAATAATTTTTTTTTTTTTTTCGTTAAAAGAAGAAAAAAAATGTCTATATCAAAAATAGTAAGACACTACTTCCAAGACATCAAACATTTTGAGAGACCATTAACATACCTGTCAAAGTGTGACTGAGTCTGAAAAGTGTCCACTTATTTTTTAGATTTTCTCCACTTACAAATAACGCTGTTCAGATTATGTGACACTTATCAGAACTAAGCGGTAGAAATAACAATCGTGAAAAACGTGCCACTGTTTCATCTTTCTAAAGCATGAGAGTAACTGAAGTGCTGTATGTGAGATAAGAGTTCCCAGTTGGCTACTGCTTTGAATCTTGAGTCCAGAGACAGAGAAACCTTCCTGCTCAGCGTATAGGCATTCTGTACCCAGAGTCATTAAATCACATTTTAGCAGTAATTCACTGTCCAAATACATCACATATTTTCTAATTATTTCTATCCCACCATTGTTCCTTTCCCCACTTCCTTTTCCAAATAGACTGGCATTTCTTAGAAGACAGAGATTATTTCTTTAAGTTGTATATATTACCCGTAGGGCCTAACACAATGTCATGTATGAGAGCACATACACACACACACACACATTTATAAACATAATGAAAAAAGCTCTTTAACAACCCAGTAGGCCAGAAAGCCTATTTTTACAAGGCCCTCATCACCGCTTATAACACACTCAGGTGCAGCTCCACTGTCTGTGTTGACTTCTTATAGGGCTATTGCACTAGTGTTTCTAGGCAACCACCTGTGGTTTTCGTGTAAATGCATTTGCCTATCATCTAAGGCTGCTTTCATACTAGGACAGCAGGGTTGAGTAGATGTAATAAAGAGACCACACGGCCTGCAAAGCCAAAACTATTTACTCTGCTGCTCTGCAGTTTGCAAACCCTTGATATATGTTGCACAGCACTGAGTCCAAAAAAACCCAGTGCCGTTAATAAATGGCAGTAAACGTAGAAGCCATACTACTACTGGAAACCCTGGTGGTGTAGTGGTTAAGAGCTGTGGTTGCTAACCAAAAGGCTGACAGTTCGAATTAACCAGGCGCTCCTTGGAAACTCCACTGGGCAGTTCTACTCTGTCCTATAGGGTCACTATGAGTCAGAATCGGCTTGACGGCAGTAGGTTTGGTTTTCTGGTTTGGGTGCTACTAGTATAAGTAACGGTTTTTCTTTTGACTGTTATCTTACTGTTATTATTACATATTTGCCGATTAGGTATCAGGTTACCACCCTTCACTAATGGATCCTAGGATGTGTTCCTATATTTTGACCCTAAGCCACCTGCTATTCTTGTGGGTCTGTCAGGCCTTTCTTTGTTCAGATCTTTTTTGATCCTGGTCTACTTCTATCAGGTATGACATAGATTACCTCCCAGAGAGTAAGGGTAAAGGTCAGACCTCTCTTTGGGCCAAATTCTTTACTAGACATCTGTTCCTTGAAGGAGTTGAGGGCACAGAGGGAGGAAAGGAAGGCTGAGGAGGTTTGATGACAATATGAAGGCTGGACTCATTTGGGGTAGAAAAAGCAAGAAATAGTCAATTAGGACTGAACGAAAGTTTACTGAGCCATAGTGAGGTTCCAGCGGGGTCACATGTGCATTCTGAGTCAATCAGGCCAACATTAACCACAAACTTAACCGCTCCGCTCTTCTGCTTCTAATTTCACATTTTTCCAAGTAATTTATTGAGGCATAATTTACATTGAGAAAATGCATAAATGTTAAGTGTACAGCTCAATAAAATTTGGCAAATGTATATTCCTGTGTAACCATCAATCAAATCAAAATGTGCACGTGTGTGTGAATGCGTGTGTGTGTGTGTTTGAGTGTGGTGTGTGCTTCTGTGTTTGTTAATTTGTTAATATATTACTATTTATTTATCAAAGCTAATTAAAGTTTAGTAAATGGAAGATGTCATTAGGAAGTTTGTTGTACTGTGGGGGCTTGCATATCACTGTGATGCCGGAAGCTATGCCAGCAAGGTCACTCATGGTGGACAGGTTTTAGCTGAGCTTCCAGACAAAGACAGACTAGCAAGAAGAGCCCTGAAGTCTACTTCTGAAAAGAATTAGCCAGTAAAAACCTTACGAATAGCAGCAGAACATTGTCTGATATGTGCGGGAAGATGAGCCCCTCAGGTTGGAAGGCAAAGCATAACAACAATTGTGAGTGCGGCACAGAACTGGGCAGTGTTCCATTTTGTTGTACATAGGGTCTCTATGAGTTGGAACCACCTCGGTGGCACCTAACTATAACCATAACGACAATAATATTTATTGAACACTTGCTAAGTGGCCTTTTCTAGTTTTACATATAGTTCCTCATATTACCCTCTTAATGACCCCATGAGGTAGATGCTGCAATTGTCCCCATCTTACAAATGAGAACCTGAAGCACCAAGGAGGTAAAAAGGAAGCAGCAAGGCCTTGGCATTTGCACTTTATTAACTAATCAGTTAAATTTGTTAGGTCAAAAATAAATGACAAGGAAGATGGATGTTAGGAGAGATTTCAAGAGCCCAAGAAAGAATTCTGTAATTATCAGTTTAACCTTGGTTTTCCATAGGAATTCAGTTATACCTGGATGGCTGCATAGGAACAAACAGAAAGAAGTTAGAATTAAAGTAAAAATCTACTCACCTCCCAAGGCCCCAAGAAGGAAGAATGAGTGGAAGTCTGGTGCATCCAGTTTAAACATGCTCATATTAGCGATAGGTAGGGAAATCAAAGAAGAAAGAGTTAGCAAAGGAAAATCTGCAGAATTGCGGAGAGGTAGTGAAATTTTTTTAGTGAAATTATTTGATTTTCACCAAAAAGGGACCTAGAGAAACACAGGAAAATAAATTTGAACCTTTCCAGGGTATGAGCAGATTCAGTCACAAGATCAATGTGAAACAGTGGATGCACTTATATCTCTAAAAAAACACTGGCTGTTGAATTCTTAGATGACAGAGCAATAGCAGTTACTAGACAGCCCAATGAATGTCTATAAGTCCTTCTAAAAAATTGCATATATAAAATTTATCTTTTAATTTTTGGTGGGTAATAATTTTTTGTTGTGGTAGCTGCCATGTGTATACTACATTATCAGGTTTGGCCTTGCTCCTTTGACTTTTGTTTCCCTGGACTGAATCCTCACTCTTCTTCCTTTATCACTTTCCTTCAGTGTTTCTCAATCCTGAATGTTCATCAGAATCTCCAAGAGTGCTTCTAAAACAGCAGAAATGCCCACAACCCCTGGGAAGAGGAAGGCATGTAATATAAACGCCTGAAAGCTTTTTCACAATATACATGCCTCTTTACCCACTTATGCGATGTTGAGGGCAAGGCAGAGAATTGGAATGTAGAGTTTGCAAACATACCTTATCAGACTCTGATAATTCCACCCCTTTCTTAAGAAACACTGTTACATACTTCTTGAGTGAGCTTAACTAATAAAGGCTTAAAATACCATCTGCACATTAATGACTTCCAAGTCTTTATCCTAGATACCTCTCTGGTCCTAAACTCATATAACCATTTGACTATTATACATTTTTACATGTATACCCCATGAAACATCAAGCTCAATACAGCTTTTTCAAAAAAATGTTTCTCCAGCCTCCCTCTCATAAATAAATAGCATTACCACCCACAGAATCATACTAAATTTCTCCTTCACCCTGTATCTTTGTTTCTTTACCCTTTTTCTTGTGCTTGAAGGAGGCCAAAGGAAACCTTAGGAGAAAAAAAAAAAAAAAAAAAGGCTCAAAATCACTTCTCACCTGAATGATTGCACTACTTCTAAATTGGTCTCATTGCCAGCCTTGTTCCCCTGAAATCCATCTTCCACACTGTTACCCAAGAGACTTTACAGACCATTTCACTCACTTTTCTAAATCCATGCAATGTGTTCATCCAGCCTCTAAGGTAAAAACCAAAATTCTTATGGTAGCATACAATGCCCCCTAAGAGCAGTGAGAATTCACACACATCTTAAATTTAGGATCTTTCTAAGAGTATTGCTTTGGTGGCTCCCAATGAGCCACAACTTCCAATATTCATGCTGTTATGTAGTCCTCTCCCTGTGAATCTGTTTCACTTTAGTCACAGCCAGTTCCAGTCCTAAATCTTTACACTCTGGTGCACATGTAAGAAGTATATCTATTCCCCTCTAGAGGGACCACATGATAAGAAAAGGCCTTGAGAATACATGAGCGAGAAAAGCTATGCTGTCCCCCAGCCCAGTTGACCCCAGCCTCCTATCAATCTGTCAACTGAATGTATCCACAAGAGTTAACACCAGGAAAAACAGCAAAATAACCACTCAGCTGAGCCAAGTCCAGATTGCAGAATCAGGAGCAAATAAAATGATTGTTATTTAAAGCCACTAAATTTGGTATATTTACTATGAAGCAATAGAAAACTGAAATTGTTTGCTTCTGGCTCCAGGAAGGATTTTCGTATGTATCCCTCATATAGATGTATATACATGTTGATCTTCACTAGGATAAAACTGAATTAATAGAACTTAGCTGAGTTATGATAAAACTGAACAAATATGGTGATTTGTTTTTTAAAACTTCTAATCCAGATGACCTAAATGGTATTTACTTAGATATATCATATAAAGAGCGTAATACCAAAAAAACTCATTGCCGTTGAGTTGATTCTGATTCACTGTGACCCTACAGAACAGAAGAGAACTACCCTACTGAGTTTCCAAGGAGTGGCTGGTGGATTTGAACTGCTGACCTTTTGGTTAGCAGCCAGTTCTTAACCACTACGCCACCAGGGTTCTGAGAGTATAATACAAAAAAAAAAAAAAGACAAAAACAAATCTGTTGCCATTGAGTCGATTCCAAGAGTATAAAAGTGGTCAACAATTACAGATTTTTCTGAGAGTTTTTGCAAAATATAGTGAAGATACACTGGAAGAAGACATAAATTAGCTGAATAGCAAACAAGGTTAGCTTAGAATCTGTCTTTGGGTAACAGATGGGAAGATGCAGGCATACTAATTGAACCTGTGAATGGCGGTGTTAAAAAAATGTTCTTTTGTGGTTTTGATACTTCTTTTTAAAGAATATTTTATTTTTAAGCTCAAGGAGTGGTATGAACTCATTTATTGCATATGACCATTCATTTTATGAAAGGCTGTGTTTGGAGTGCTATAACAAGATTAAAAAGGCAGGTATTCTATGCATCAGGGGAATGGCTCTTAAACCAGAAAAAATTGAAACCTGAAAAGTAAAATCCTACATAAGGAGTTTTTTATAACTTGTTTTTCCAAAATCAAAATACGTAATTATTATCTGGTTATAATGATACAATAATATCTAATAATTCAGAAAATTGAAGGAATATTAAAAAGTCTAAAGGAAAAAATTTTTTTCACCCAAAATGCTAAGAAGGTCTTGGAATCAAGCTAAAAGAAAAAAAGAGGTGGCAGGGCCATCTTCTTGACAGGTGGGTTTATTATTTTTTCCCTCTTTGTATCTTTCAAATTCAGCTAACCATTGATGAGCTCCTACAGTGAGCAGTATCCCACACGCCTCTTTATGTTAATTCATGTATTAATAACATTTGCACACGCTTCACTTGTATTTAAATTCAAATCCTACTGAAGCCTAATTAAACCAAGTGTTTATATTCAAAAGTAAAGATCAATTTCTAGGACTTTACTTATAAAAATTATACTACATACTTTAAATGATTAGTATCTGCACTTCCAATAAAGACTTCTAAACATTTACATCATAATTTTACCATCTTTTTCTTTACCATGTCATCTTTATCCTGCTGTCTGTAAATATTTGCACGATAATGTGAATATCATGTTCTTGATATCTGTGCAGAGAAAGGCTCACAAGTACTATTCAGATGCCTGTATACAGCGTATTCACTGACATCTATATACCAATTTGCATATTATTAGCTCTTTCAGAGAGAAAATGCTTTGACTTAAGCTTGTCCTTGGTAGAATGAATTATATCTGCCTCTTCTTGTAAAACATCAAGGCTATCAAGGAAGAAAAAATAGAAAAGAACAAGACAGATTTTCAAAGGCATATGAAGGAGGTAACCTTGCTACTGTCCTTCAGTAGTGATTCTCTTGTTTTTGCTTCCTAATGTTTCCTTTCAGTTAAAGGAACTGGTCAAGGTTGACACATTAGGCAGTCCTGCCTAGCAGAGAATATTTTTTAATAGCAATTTGCTGGAGGCAATGGCTTTGGGTTATGCAGTGTCCCTGGAACTACAGTCTAAAATCCCAGATAGGCTGACTCATCCCTTCCACATTTGGAGGTTAAAAAAAAAATAAGACGCATCTTACAATTTAATGCATGCAGATCTTTGAGGCCAGGTTGTAGATCATCTGCACAGGCTGTAAAATTATATCCAAATACGCAATTCTAAAACCTCAAACTCTCAGTCCCCATGATTCCATCTGACTTCTATAAAGGTCATCAGCCAGTGCTTCAAAACTCAGTTTCATTCTAGGCCAGGTATTAGTCATGTTTAGATCAAGCTATCAGCAAGATTTCCTTTAAAGATTATTATGTGGCTTTGCAGAAGGAATCCGAGGAATTAAACAAACATGGACATTGACTTTGATTTCACAGTCAGTGTGGAGATAGAGTTTATGCAAATGAAAAACACCAAAAATACAACACAAATTCAGAGAAAGGAGAGATGACTGATTATGGAAGACAAGATTTAACAAAAGTGGAAGCTATCATGTTGATGGATTTCTGGACTTTCTACATCAACTCTCACTTTCATCCTTATAGCTTCAGTGGACAAATACATCCCTACTGCTATCCAAGTCAAATGGTCCCTTCTGTGTTCTGGATACCTTCCCTTCTCATCTCCAGTAAAATATTCCTCCACTATTTCTTCCTTCAATAGTGTCTTCGAATCCAGTCTCTCTTTTCTGATTGTTTCTCTTAAGTATATAAAAATATTTGAGTCTCTCCTATCTTAAAAAAAAAAAAAAAGAAAAAGGAAATCTCTTGACTCTTATTTTTCCACATTTTGTCTCCCAACTTCTAGTCTGTGCCAATTGGGTCTACTCTCACCTTTCATTTACACCCACATGGTTAGGTTGACATGGTTGACATGGTTAGGTTCCAAAGGCCAGATAATTGTACGAAAATTGGCATTATGCGAGAATGGAAGATGACCACATCAGATCACAAAATGGAGGATGAATGCACAGTTACATAACTGCCAAATTTTATCATTACAAAACTGTCAAATTACTTCATTATATGTATGTAGCTGCCAAAACCCTGAGAATCATGGCCCAGACAAGTTGACATACAACCTTAGCCACCACAGCCAGCATTTCTGTCACCTCACGCTTTAGCCAATACCAGTCCATTTCAGCTCACTAATGCTTAGGATATTGATGTTTATGCATTCCACTTCATTTTTGATGATTTCCATTTTTCCTAGATTCATACTTCTTACATTCCAGGTTCCGATTATTAATGGATGTTTGCTGCTATTCTCATTTTGAATCATGCCACATCAGCAAATGAAGGTCCTGAAAGCTTTACTCCATCCATGTCATTAAGGTTGACTCTACTTTGAGGAGGCAGCTCTTCTCCACTCATCTTTTGAGTGCCTTCCAACCCGGGGGGCTCATCTTCCAGCACTATATCAGACAATGTTCCGCTGCTATTCATAAGGTTTTCACTGGCTAATGCTTTTCAGAAGTAGCCTGCCAGGTCCTTCTTCCTAGTCTTCTTAGTCTGGAAGCTCAACTGAAACCTGTCTTCCATGGGTGGCCCTGCTGGTATCCAAATACTGGTTGCATAGCTTCCAGAATCACAGCAACACACAAGCCCCCACAATACGAAAAACCGACAGACACATGGGGGCAATCATATAGTCTGCTATGCTGGGAATGACAACTTGAAGAGGAATGGTATTGCATTCATCATCAAAAGAACATTTCAAGATCTATCCTGAAGTACAAAGCTGCCAATGATAGGATAATATCAATACACCTACAAGGAAGACCAGTTAATACGACTATTATTCAAATTTATGCACCAACCACTAAGGCCAAAGATGAAGAAAGAGAAGATCTTTATCAGCTGCTGCAGTCTGAAATTGACTGAACGTGCAATCAGGATGCACTGATAATTACTGGTGATTGGAACGTGAAAGTTGGAAACAAGAAGGATCAGTAGTTGGAAAATATGGCCTTGGTGACAGAAACAATGCCAGAGATTGAATGATAGAATTTTGCAAGACTAACAACTTCTCCATTGCAAATATCTTCTTTCACCAACATAAATGGCAACTATGCACATGGGCCTCACCAGATGGAACACACAGGAATCAAATGGACTACATCTGTAGAAAGAGACGATGGAAAAGCTCAATATCAACAGTCAGAACAAGGCCAGGGGCTGACTGTGGAACAGACCATCAATTGCTCATATGCAAGTTCAAGCTGAAATTGAAGAAAATCAGAGCAAGTCCACGAGAGCCAAACTATGACCTTGAATATAACCCACCTGAATTTAGAGACCATCTCAAGAATAGATTTGATGCATTGAACACTAGTGACCAAAGAACAGACGAGATGTGGAATGACATCAAGAGCATCATGCATGAAGAAAGCAAGAGGTCACTGAAAAGACAGGAAAAAAACAAAAGACCAAGATGGATGTCAGAGGAGACTCTGAAACTTGTTCACAGACGTCGAGCACCTAAAGCAAAAGGAAGAAATGATGATGTAAAATAACTGAACAGAAGATTTCAAAGGGTGGCTCAAGAAGACAAAGCGAAGTATAATGACAAGTGCAAAGAGCTGGAGATAGAAAAACCGAAAGGGAATAACATGCTCGGCGTTTCTCAAGCTTCAGAACGGAGTTAAAAATTCAAGCCTTGAGTTGCAATAGTGAAGGATTCCATGGGGACAATATTAAATGATGCAGGAAGCTTCAAAAGAAGATGGAAGGAATACACAGAATCATTATACCAAAAAGAATTAGTCGATGCTCAACCAGTTCAAGAGGTGGCATATGATCAGGAACCGATGGTACTAAAGGAAGAAATCCAAGCTGCTCTGAAGGGATTGGCAAAAAACAAAGCTTTGGGAATTGATGGAGTATAAATTGAGATGCTTCAACAAACAGATGCAGCACTGGAGGTGCTCACTCATCTATGCCAAGAAATGTGGAAGACAGCTTCCTGACCAACTGACTGGAAGAGATCCATATTTATGCCTATTCCCAAGAAAGGTGATCCAACCGAATGTGGAAATTATAGAATATTGATCACATGCAAGCAAAATTTTGTCAAAGATCATTCAGAAATAGCTGCAGCAGTATATCAACAGGGAACTGCCAGAAATTCAGGCTGGTTTCAGAAGAGGACGTGGAACCCGGGATATCATTGCTGGTGTCAGATGGATCTGGGCTGAAAGCAGAAAATACCAGAAGGATGTTTACCTGTGTTTTATTGACTATGCAAAGGCATTCGACTGTGTGGATCATAACAAATTATGGATAACGTTGTGAAGAATGGGAATTCCAGAACACTTAATTGTGCTCATGAGAAGCCCTTACATAGATCAAGAGGCAGTTGTCCGGACAGAACAAGGGGATACTGATTGGTTTAAAGTCAGGAAAGGTGTGCGTCGGGGTTGTATTCTTTCACCATACCTATTCAATCTGTATGCTGAGCAAATAATCCGAGAAGATGGACTACATGAAGAAGAATGGGGCATCAGGATTGGAGGAAGACTCACTAACAACCTGCATTATGCAGACACAACCTTGCTTGCTGAAAGTAAAAAGGACTTGAAGCACTTACTAATGAAGACCAAAGACCACAGCCTTCAGTATGGATTGCACCTCAACATAAAGAAAACAAAAATCCTCACAACTGGACCAATAAGGAACACCATGATAAATGGAAAAAAGATTGAAGTTGTCAGGTATTTCATTTTACTTGGATCCACAATCAACAGGCATGGAAGCAGCAGTCAAGAAATCAAACGATGCATTGCTTTGGGTAAATTTGCTGCAAAGGACCTCTTTAAAGTGTTAAAGAAAAGCAAAGATGTCACCTTGAACACCAAGGTGCACCTGACCCAAGCCATGGTATTTTCAATCACATCATATGCTAGACAATGAATTAGGAAGACCGAGGAAGAATTGACACTTCTGAATTGTGGTGTTGGCAAAGAACATTGAATATACCATGGACTGCCAAAAGAACGAATAAATCTGTCTTGGAAGAAGTACAACCAGAATGCTCCTTAGAAGCAAGGGTGGCGAGACTGCATCTTATGTACTTTGGACATGTTGTCAGGAGGAACCAGTCCCTGGAGAAGGACATCATGATTGGTAAAGTACAGGGTCAGTGGAAAAGAGGAAGACTCTCAACGAGGTGGATTGACACAGTGGCTACAACAATAAGCTCAAGCATAACAACCATTGTAAGGATGGCACAGGACCAGGCAGTGTTTCGTTCTGTTGTGCATGGGGTTGCTATGAGTTGGAACCAACTCTACAGCACCTAACAACAACAACACACTTTAGCATTTATTCTTGCCAGACATATGTCATTAATGCAAAAAATAATCAGATAATAGACTTTTTACTATTGTCGTAAATGCTAAATGTCAGATAATGAGATAATTGGTAAGTGAGGAATGGATGTATTTATAAACTGAAAACAAGCTGTTAACTCAACCTCTACAATAAATCTAATCTAAATCAAGTCACCAATTACTCACCAATTGTCAAAAACCTTTTAGTGCGCAACAGTAAGATAATAAGTTTGTGCTGTTTTAAGAAGCCAAGATTGTTGTACTCTGTTACAGCACCGATTGGAAATCAATAGAATACATGACTGCAGGAGATTTTACCTGTTTCTCTTTTTTCCTTTTCATGTTTTGTATGATTTTGCATTAGCAGGTAAGCTCTTTTCAGCTACATCTTTCCCTACTTTCATCCTATTTTACCAGCATAATTTGCAACACCATGCCTAAGATCACTTTATTTCTACTGAGCACACAGAAATTAAAAAAAAAAAAAAAAATCTGGAAACTTTATTTCTACTGAGCACGTAGAAATTAAAAAAAAAAAAAAAAAGCTATTTGGCTCACAAATGCAAGTTTTTTTTTCAAAGACATGTTAAGTGGAAAAGAAAATGGCAAATATCCAGAGTAATATTCAGAGAAATTTCATATTTTTCCCTGTTAAAATGATGGATGAATCAATTTTCATCAGTTATATTAAGATTACAAAAAGACTTTAGAAAAAAATGCATATATAGCTTGATGTCTTTTAGCATTAAAAGACAGAAATTGTTCCCAGGGTAAAATTATTATCTTTTACTATTTTATCCTCCTCTTGTATTTTTAGGTATTTTTATAGCAGTAATAAAATAAGCACTGAATTTTGAAATCTGGGAAGCAAGTTGTAGTTCCTGAATGGGGAATAAAAGGTAAACCCTCATGGAAAAAATATTAATACTGGCATCTCCTAGATACTTAAATTATCTTGAAACAAATTATCAGAATAAATTATATATGGACACCTAATAGTACATTCAAAAAAGTTGAAGGAGAGCAAGCTCCTTCCGTTTAGTGAGTTTATTCACAAGATTAAAAAATGCACTCAGTCCAGAATTATGCCCTCAACAATATTGTGCTCAGTTTCATTCAACTTTGAAAGATCTGAAACTTAAGTTAGCAGAGAAGATAAGCTTACTCTATAAAATTGACTTAAGTGAGGTATTTTCAAGTATAAAATATGTACCTTCAATCGCGTGAATAGCATGTTCTCAAAGCATACGAATTTACTTCTAAATTGTCTTCTAGCTTCTTAAAAATAAACAGATTAAAAATTTGCCTTTGTTTTTATACATCAACAAATCTCTAAAATTCATAGTTATTGAAACCATATGACAATCTGCCACTGAGTAGAGGAAATTATCTAATAAATACATTGAAGGAGAAGATATTACCAATAGCGAATGGGAAAAAAAAAAAAACCTACTATAAAAAAAAAAAATTATAAAGCATTCAGAAAAGATCCCAGGTGGCACAGTGGTTAAAGCACTTGGCTACTAACTGAAAGGTTAGTGGTTCGAACCCAATAGCCACTGTGTAGGAGAAAGATGTGGCAGTTTGTTTTTGTAAAGATATATAGTCTTGGAAATCCTATAGGGTAGTTCTACTCTGTCTTAGAGGGTTGTTCACTGGAAGGCAGTAGATTTGGGTTTTTGTTTTGTTTGCTTTTTTTTGTTGTTATAAAGCATTCATACATGCCTGGTTTTATTTCCCTCTAGCACCTTCTGGTGTCAAACATATGTATTGCTGAATTCTACAGCACTGACTGGAAGAATTTACTGCAAAGGTTACTTAACGATTAAGGAATTATTTAATATTTTGGTTTCACTCCAAAACAGCCTAAATAAATTTCTAATTGTTTTCTGTGCCTCCATTCAGATCAAAAAACATAATTTATAAGATTTCTTTCAGAACTGAACATCTTTAATTTATTTGCAGGCACTGAAAGTTTTTTCAATCTCTGTTCTCAGAAGAAAATGGAAAAGGTAAGATTAATTAATAGGATTTCAGACAAGTATTTTTTTTTTATACAAGTGCTCACATACGTGGTCACAGCTCAGATTACATCAGAAAGAATCAATTTTAAGAGAAATAATGCCAAATGTTGCCTAATTAGCCTCTGTGACCTTACATGTGTACCTGGAATAATGTTAAAATACATTTATATATATTATCTCATTTAGTTGCACAATAAGCTAATAAGATAGGTATTGCTATCCCCATTTAACAAATACAAAAAGTTTATTTTATCTGGCATATTTTCAAATAACAAACAGAAAAATTCAATACGCAAAGACTAAAGTGTACCCTCATACTCAAAGACTAAACGAATATATCTATGTATTCATGTCTTAAAGTGACATACATAGAAGACTCATTATGTGCCAAACATCGAGAATTCAACATGAAAAAGGCTTATTCTTCTATTGAAGGCACTGACTGTATGAGTTGTATAAGGTAGAAATTAAACAATTAAAATCACATGGAAATTGTTGTCATACTGGTATGCGTAAAAGATGTCAGGAATACCAAGAAGAAAAGTGCCCAATTCTGTGTGGAGAATCACAAAGGGCATCAGCTGGCTTGTCATCAGTATCTTCCAATTAATCCTCCTTTATTTTTATGTTCCCTCAGCATCCAACAAATTGTAACTTGGCTTCATATCTACATTTCCTGCAGAGAGATGTGTGTGCCAGAAGAGTTAAGCCCTATATAACATCTGCTATAATTTGAAATTATACATTATTTGAATAAGTGGGCCATGACCATGTCTGTTTTGTTTACCATGGAACTCCCAATAGCCAACACAGTGCTGGGCACATAGCATAACTTGATAAATATATGCTTAGTAAATCTGCAAAACTGAAAGGTGGCTAAGACACCTAAGGCTACTCCTCAGTTTATCTCACTGATAGCTATTTCAATCAGAGGCAGGGCTAAGTAAAGCAAAGGGGACTAAATAAAGGATCTGTTTGGTGTATCACAAAAACTCCCAATAGGGTAGAGTACAGACTGTGCTTTTGTTACTACTGAACCCTAGAACCCAGCACAGTGCTTGGCACAGAGTGGGAAGACAATGAAGTATTCATTGAAGATGGAACATAACATTTAGATAGACAGACAGACAGACAGATAGACAGATAGACAGATAAAAGCTGGACAATGAATAAGGAAAACCGAGGAAGAATTGATACCTTTGAATTGTGGTACTGGCAAAGAATATTGAACACACCATGGATGCCAAAAGAAGGAACAAATTTGTATTGGAAGAAATACAGCCAGAATGCTCCTTAGAAGTGAGGATGCCGAGACTATGTCTCACATACTTTGGACATGTCATCAGGTGGGATCAGGCCCTGGAGAAGGACATCATGCTTGGTAAAGTAGAAAAAAAAAAAAAGTGGAAGACCCTCAATGAGATGGACTGACACAATGGCAGCACCAATGGGCTCAATCATAACAACAATTTTGAGGATGGTGCAGACTGGACAGTGTTTTGTTCTGTTGTACATCAGGTCGCTATGAGTCAGAACCAACTCCACAGTACCCAACAACAACAACATATGTGAATATATCTTAGAGAGTTAAAGTTAGATAATAATTCTTAGGATCTGAAAAACAAAATCAATCTATCAATCACTATAGCTGATTACACAAAAGCTACAACCATTCTCCTCTACATAGTCAGAAAGACACTCTGGATACATTCACCTTGACCTAGCCTCACTGAGATTTATGCCAAATATGCAAGACAATGGAGAAAAGAGAGTAATCATTTCCAAAGTGGGAGAGCTGAATTTAATGAGTAAGATTTTGGCTAGAAAGCTGCTATTCCTGTAAACATTGCATGATTTCCAAAGAACAAGACAAAATTTCTATCAATAATGCCATAAGATAAATATTTGGCTTAATTCAAAGAATAGTTCAGATCATTTTTTTATTTAAACCATTTCTCTCTATATAAATAAAGCATGGAAACACTCTGGACATTCTTCAAAAGACTCTAAAGAACCCAACGACCCATGTAATAATAGCATTTAACAAAATTTCTCCCAGACTATAGCAGAGTATGTTTCTTTTTCTTCCATTACTGCAATTTATGTGTAATCTGAGTACTGCCTATTAAAAAAGTCCCATTGCCTATAGTAATGAAAAGTTATTGCTAAGCAGCATTAGCATCATAATGTTTCGTAGAAGCAAATGTTTAAGCATCAAAAAGCTGAAAGCCATCCTACGTCATATCAACAAAACTACCTGGTGCTTTAACATATAAATTCATGGCATGTACTTTTCTTGAAAAGGTACAAGTATATTAATTACAGGAAGTCTTGAATCTCCTTTTTCCTGAACAAAGGGTGGTCAAATTCCTATCAAATGAAGTGTGTCAGTCATAGCCCAGTACACAGTGCAGAAAACCACTACCAAACACTACTGAACTCATTTCTTTGTCTTGCTTTGTCTCTAGAAATCCCACTCTTACAACCAAACAAGAGGATAAACAAAAATGTACACCATGTTGAAAGGGTTCTTTGTGGGCTTTGTTGTTGCCTTTTTCAATGCAAGCATTTGTCCAGAAGAAAACTGATTGGGCTTTCAGTTCCATTTAAACACCCAGTTGATGGCAACTGTTGGCTCAGTTAGAAACATAATTCTTCCAGGTGTGATATTCTTGAATTTTCTGCAAACAGAAAACTGAAGCAGTGCAGTAGTTTCCAAGGCATAGTTAGTTAGGCTTCACTCTCCTGAATCAAAAAAGCCTATGATGCCCATTTTCCTTCACAGGCTTTAGGATTTTAAACAAAGCATTTTGTAGCTGCAGTGCTGGCAAATGTATTTTACCTCACATGGATCAAATAATAATGGCCATGAACTGCCTGGAATTCACTGGGAAAATATGCTATGCAAATTACTACATTCGGAGAGACCACTTTCCAAAAATGGGTGTTCAGGTGCTGATAATGGTTTTCAGCATTTCAGATTTTGAATGCTATGTCTTAATTATTTCCATATAAAAGGATTGCTTACTTAGAAAGGAAAAATAAACAGCTAAAATCTACTTTCTTCACCTTTTGACTCCATGCTTCGTACCTTTCTACCCATGTTCCTTACTTATAAACCCCAAAAAACCAAACCCACTGCCATCGAGTCGATTCCAACTCATAGCAACCCTATAGGACAATAGGACTGCCCCATAGAGTTTCCAAGGAGCACCTGGTGGATCTGAATTGCCGACCTTTTGGTTAGTAGCCATAGCACTTAACCATTATGCCACCAGGGTTTCCTTCCTTACTTATAACTAGCAATAAATTAAATGTAAGACCTAACTAAGTAGTAGACTTTTTTTGGAGTGGATACAGATATATTCACATATTTTACGCAGGGATGAAGCTTAATATAAGGAAGAGATACAGCAACATTTTAATTATCTAGGATTTTCAGTGGGCTTGAATTTCTTTCCTATGTTTGTTATGCTAAGAAAAAAGTAGAAACTGTCAAAATGAGCCAATTATAAGAAGGCTAGAAACAAATAACATCCAGGTCTCTATCTATTAGTCAAATTGTAGTCATTACACACGATAAATTACATTAGCTTAGTGCTTTACAGATTGACAATACATATAAGAAAACATCGGTGGATATTTGACAAATACTACATTTTACAAATGAAATAATATAGTTTCAGAGAGGTTAAATGACTGGTCCTAGTTCACAACGTGCTCAGTCAGGGAACAGAGGGTCCACTGTTTCTGGGGGTGGGCCGTGGCCCTCATACTCTAAAGCACATACTACTACTTGTTGTTATGTGCCATTGAGTCAGTTCCAACTCACAGCGACCCTATAGGACAGAGTAGAACTGCCCCATAGGGTTTCCAAGGAGCGGCTTATGGATTCGAACTGCTGACCTTTTGGTTTACACCTGTAGCTGTTAACCACTATGTCACCAGTACTTCAAATACTACTCCTACTACCTAAAAAAAAAAAAAAAAATCTGCCTCTAAAATTACACACTGCTGAGCTTAGTCCTATGGCCCTAAAAAATAAAAACAAATATGAAAAATATCTGTGTTGATTAACACCTTGAAGAACCATAAACCCAAATCCCGAACCATAAAGAGACACTTAATAATTCTCACACATATGCTCAACACGCACACACACGCACTCATGCGCACACTTATGTCTAATCTTCAGTAAGCCTCAAAGCAGTTGCTTTTCTCTTTTTACCACAATGCTCTCCTATAATAAAGGTGACGGACACATTCCATAAAGCCACGTTCTATAGGATGTCTGCTGTCAACACAAAGTGACTAAGTTGCTTCCCAGGTGGAGTTCCTTCATCCACATCTCATTTATTACTCATGACAACCAGGTGAGGTGGGAATTGTGTTCTCCTTTTTAAAGGTAAGAAAATTGAGGCATAGAAATATTGAAAAGAGAGAACAAATGGCATGGCTTGGATTGAAATTAGATACATCTCATTCCAGAATCTAGGATTCTATGCGTGATTTTAATCTAAGAGAAGAATTGAGAACTTAGGAGTCATTTGCATCTGAGTTACTATGAGACCTTGGGCAAAGATAATTTCCTTTTCACTTGTATGTTACCATTCCATAAAATGTGAATAATATTACAGATAAATAGTTATATGCAGACTAGAATACAAATATTTTTATGAAAATAAACTGAATCTTTGGAACAATTACAGAAACACAAGGAATCAACGATTTTTATTTCTGCACAATGCACTGTGTGCAAAAACCTATACCAATTATATCACTTGGTATGTAACCATTTCTCCATCACTAAACCTTGAATTCCTTAAGAACAAACACCATTCTTCATACATTCTTTTTATCTCTAGCACACATACAGTGCTACCCATAATTCTGATGTAATTTTTAAATAAACATATTATAAAATGTACACGCCTTACTGGAATATTTATACACTGCTGGTAGGAATGTAAAGTGGTACAGCCACTTTGGAAATTGATTTGGCGCTTTCTTAAAAAGCTAGAAATAGAACTGCCATATGATCCAGCAATCCCACTCCTTGGAATATATCCTAGAGAAAAAAGAATCTTTACACGAACAGATATATACACACCCATGTTCACTGCAGCACTGTTTACAATAGCAAAAAGATGGAAGCAACCAAGGTACCCAAAAACGGATGAGTGGATAAATAAATTACAGTATATTCACACAATGGAATACTACCCATCAGTAAAGAACAGTGACGAATCTGTGAAACATTTCATAACATGGAGGAATCTGGAAGGCATTATGCTGAGTGAAGTTAGTTGCAAAAGGACAAATATTGTATAAGACCACTATTATAAGAACTCAAGACATAGTTTAACAGAGAAGGGAGGGAGGGAGGGAGAGGGGCATTCATTAATTAGACAATAGATAAGAATTACTTTACATGAAGGGAAAGACAACACACAGTACAGGTGAAGTCAGCACAATTGGACTAAACCAAAAGCAAAGAAGTTTCCTGAACAAACTGAATGCTTTGAAGGCCAGTGTAGTGGGGGGGGGGGGGCAGTTGGGTACCATGGTTTCAGGGGACATCTAAGTCAATTGGCATAATAAAATCTATTAAGAAAACATTCTGCATCCCACTTTGGAGAGTGGCATCTGGGGTCTTAAACACTAGCAAGCGGACATCTAAGATGCATCAGCTGGTCTCAATCCACCTGGAGCAAAGGAGAATGAAGAACGCCAAGGACACAAGGTAATTACGAGCCCAAGAGACAGAAAGGGTCACATAAACCAGAGACTACATCAGCCTGAAACCAGAAGAGCTAGATGGTGCGTCGCTACAACCGATGACTGCCCTGACAGGCAACACAACAGAGGACCCCTGAGGGACCAGGAGAGCAGTGGGATGCAGACCCCAAATTCTCGTAAAAAGACCAGACTTAATGGTCTGACTGAGACTAGAAGGACCCCGATGGTCATGGCTCCCAGACCTTCTGTTAGGCCAGGACAGGAACCATTCCTGAAGCCAACTTTTTAGACAGGGATTGGACTGGACAATGGGATAGAAAAAGATACTGGTGAAGAATGAGCTTCTTGGATCAAGTAGACACTTGAGATTATGTTGGCATCTCCTATCTGGAGGGGAGATGAGAGGGCAGAGGGGGTTAGAATCTGGTGGAATGGACACGAAAAGAGAGAGTGGAGGACAGTAGTGGGCTGTCTCATTAGGGGGAGAGCAAATAGGAGTACATAGCAAGTTGTATGTAAATTTTTGTATGAGAGACTGACGTGTAAACTTTCACTTAAAGCACAATAAAAAAAGAAAAAAAATGTACACACCTTTACAAAGCACAGTGCACAGGCTAATTTAAAATTTCCTTGTCATATAGTTGAAAAAGACATGCATCATTTTCCCACTTAAACCCAGTACACATGAATCTCTCACTCTTTATTCCTAGTAATTTGTATATGATAAATTATTTCAGATGCCTAAATAAGTAAATGTTGGAGCTGGGATTCAGATCCAGAGTGTCTGACTATAAAATCCATTCCCTTAGGCACCAGATGATATTATATACGTCTATTTTATTTCTAATTTCAGTTTTCTCATTTCCATAATTAATCCTAGACTGCAGAGAGATAAAAACCAAGGATGTGAAAGAGGAAATAAAGACATCAAAAGGTTATGCATAAAAGATCCAAAGAGCATAAAAGGGAACTTAAAAACATGACAAAAAAGTAAATTAGGATAAAAAAAAAAAAAATTTTTTTTTTTTTTTTTAATTAGGATAGGCAGGAGTATTTCCACTCAACCTTTTAATGAACTTAATATGTTTTATAGATTTCACCAAATGCCATTTCTACTTCTGTGTTCATTCATTTTCACTTATATGTTTAATTAATAATGGGCATATTGTTAAAATTAAGTTTTAGAAAAGTATTTCACAACGTGAAAAATGTTTACTCGGTAAGTTAAAAATGGATATAAAACTGACTATCCATTATAAACTGAAATTATGAAACTCTACCTCTGAAGGAATTGATAGATACAGAATATCATAGATCATTTCTGCACATACTATATTTTTTGTCAGTAAAGATATATTATTCCTATAATTAGAGAAAAAAACAAATACTTAAAAAATCAGAAACAAGCATTCAAACAACTACCTCTCCCATTAATAGGATCCATTTGTTGTTGTCTTTCAGTCCTAAATTAATGTACAAACACAGAGAGCTGGCACGTATGCGAGTGACACTTAAGTCAAGTGTAATCCACTGAAAAGACCATTCCTTGGTCCTAGCGCTGTCTGTTGGAAGAAGCTAAGCCGTGCTGGCTGCAGAGGCTGGGCCTGTGTGAGCTTCCAAGGTGACCCTGGCACCAGAGGTTGGTCAACAGCTGAACTGCAGGCAGCTGGGGCCAAGACCAAAAAGTGGCTGTGAGTGCTGGCACCGTCACAGAGACACTCACAGAAAGACTAAGTCACTTCCTCATTTTATAGAGAAAACTAGCTATTAAACATAGAGCGTGATTTGTGAAATTTAACCATATGTAATTCTGTTAAGCGATTTCTATCAACTTGCTTGCCAGCTTATCAATATGAACAATTTGCCAGTATGAGTTTGTTTTGTGTCTGTGCAAACTCTGGTTCACAGGACTCTAGGGCAGTAGTTACTGTTTGAGAGAACTGTGAATTATATGGCATTTTACATAAGTTAAAACGAATCCCATTTGAAAAGAAATGTCAACAGTTGGGAACTTATTACAACCACCATCAGTTTAATAAGAATCCAACAGATTGCAAGTTTCTTTGGTGGGTCACCATAAGCATGCTCTGGTCTAGGACATCAGGTTAATACGTATCTTATTGGAGTATTAATTCTAATGAGAGGTGGCATTTCATTGAAAAAATTAACTTTTAGGAAGCCAAAATATGTTGGTCCCTAATTCATTAGGGACTGGCCTCTTCCTGTTTCAAAAGCTTTGATTTAAGGATGGGGCTTTCAATATATGTGACCTTGGACGGAAACTGTGTGCATTTGAACTGGTGCTTCCTGGAACTGGTGGGTATTCTTACAAGCAGAACTAATTCCTGAGGGAAAAATATTATATGATAAACATAAAATGATATCGTCCCACTACTTAAACTGCAACATCTTTTATTGGTTCAGCAACTTTTTTTTTTTTTTCCTTCTTGGCTTCCTCGTAGTCATTGCTGCTTATTTTCACAAAAATATATCTCTTCTCTCTGAAAAGGAGACTGTGGCTTAAGGGGAGGACCAAAGTTAGCCATGATAAAGTACAATGATGGAAAATAATATAGGACAGCTAAAACTAGTGTTTGTTTTTAACATGCTCAAGTTACAGATGGTTTAAATGACTTGGGAGTTTGAAGGATAGATGCAGACAGACTTAATTCAAAAGACCTAAAATCTTTTTAATGGAGTTGTGGGTTTCAAAAAAAAAAAAAAAGAAAGAAGGGAGAATGAGTTCATTGGAAATAGAAGGGCTACAGAAACAGCCCACTAGAGAAATGATAAAACCAAGGGCAGGAGGCAATGAACAGGAAACAGGAAGAGCAAGCCAAGGAAGAAAAAATCTCAACTCTATTGGTTGACAGAGACAGAGTAGCGGGAAGACTAAACAGAAAATTTTCTAAAAGCAATTTTAGTGGGTTGGTTGGCTAGTGAGATACCAGATTTCATGTCAAGCTAAAAAGGGATACCGAAGGTCGAAAATGAAGACCTTTCTTCTTCAAAAACCGAGGGCAGGGAAAGTTTTTAGTCTAACTAAAAGGCTGGCAGTTCAAATCCACCCAGAGTCACCTCAGAAGTAAGGTCTTACAATCTGCTTCTGAAAGGTCAAAGCCTTGAAAACCCTATGTAGCAGTTCTACTCTGCACCCTTGGGGTTGCCATGAGTTGGAATGGACTCAGTGTCAACTAAGAACAACTAACAACATTGTAGGAAGTGTGCGGGGAGCAGATGCTCAAGAATGTAGACCTAGAGCTGATGAAAGGGGAATAATAGCCACTTCCCTAAAGAGGCTGTGAAAGATTTCATGCCCGCATCTAACAAAATATAACCCAGCAGCTACATATAACCTTCTACAAGCTATTATAATTTTCACTCTGAAATTTTCTCATGCTGTGAGCAGAAGGGTCTAGGTACTTAATGAACAGTACTGTAACCCTAGGAGGGAGAGCTAGAAAGAGAAGCACTAGATAGGAGGCAAGAAGTTGGAAAGACACCTGTCCTCTTTTGGCTCCCAGGTGAAGGTAAAAAAATATATATATATATGTGTATATATATATATACACATATATATATACACATACAGAGAGAGAAAGAGGTTCACAGCCATGAGGATTCCAGCTGAGAGCTTTCAGTCTAGGTGCCCCCTAGCCTCGGAGATCCCCTGCTCAGGACCAGAGAAATAAGACCTATAGGCTATCAGGTGTGCCTGCCCTTCAGCTGCCCCTGCCCCACACTCCATAATCCAATCAGAAAAGGATAAGATCCTATTTGTTATTTCCTCTGGTTTTCAAGCTATAGCTTTGAGATCAGATCAAAGTTCTTATCCCTTCACACAGAGAGGTCACAAGTAAGAAGATGAAAAAAGAAAATGAGCACAATATTCTAGCTTTGGCCTTTCCCCCAAAGTCAGAAAAAGAAAATCAAATAACCAAGAAAGTCTAAGAATTTCCCATGGGACCAGTGGTGCAGGGCAGAGGCCATAAGCAAAAAAGCCTCCACTTCAACCCAGAAGCATGGGGTTAAGCCACATTACAACAGTGACAACCACAGGAGTCTCTGAGGCTGACAGTGGTAATTCTAAGGCAAAGTAACAAAAGGGCTGCAGAGCACTGGGAGGTTCTAAGTGTGTTGGAAGCTTTCCACAAATGCAAAGCACTCAAATAATTGTGTCGTGTACCAAATAGATTCAATCAGCAATTATTTCCAAAATACACAATTTCCAGTTACTTGATTTCTTTGAGACATGCAAAGTGACATAGTATTTGAAGAGTGTTTTAATTCAGTTTGTTTTATAAGGTCATTGGTTTGGGATGGGATCAAGAAATATTATGGTACAAAAGTTCTGACCAACAAAAATTGAATAACTTTAAATTTTTAGAAACAATTTTTAAAAACTATGTTTGAAGGTAGATGCCAACAAAGAAGAAAAAAAAAAAGCAAAAGCTCTAACTCAAAGAAATTTTGCCAAACAGATTAGTTCATTTAACCCACTGCCAAAAGCTATAAGAAAAAAAAAAAAAAACTTCATATTGTTTCTAGAAATACAAGTAACAAAGTATTTTGTTTTGTTTTGTTTTTTTAATAAGTCAGTAGAATTCTATAAATGTCAAGCAAGCACAAAGAACCCAAGACCTTGTCTGTGCACATGTTTCAGATACTCTTCCAGGACTTTGAGTTCTAAAAATTATAGAGTAATATTTCTATTAATTTGCTCATTATATAGCAGTTGTCAAGTATATTGTGTTTCTAAACACTTGTAAGTAATTTCTACTGGCATCTATGGGGGAAAGAAGATATAAATCATCTTAACATTCATTTTCCAGATGAAGAAATTGGTACAAATAGGACAAGTAAGTTTCAACATCGCATAGAACATTGGCAGATTCAAACTTGAACTGGGTTTTCCACTTCTGCTTTTAATTCACTGAGTTAAATTTCAGGGCATCCAAAATGGTAATTATTTGACAAAAGCTCTAAACAGGTAACAGTTGTCCAGAATCAAGTCCAGGAAAACTCAACAGTTTTAGATTCACAAGTTAAGTCTATGTCCTGATTACTAATTTTGCTTCACAATTGAGAGTCTGCACAAAAGCAGTTCATTTCCAAAATTATCTTGTGTTACAGAAAGAGTTGAATCTTCCAGTGGTTTGAAATATATTATATTTGGGATGCATTAAACTAAAAAAAGCCAAACTCATTACCGTCGAGTTAATTCATAGCAACCCTAAAGGACAAAATAGAACTGTCCCCATAGGGTTTCCAAGGCTGAAATCTTCATGAAAGAAACCCCCATCTTTCTCCCACAGAGCCGCTGGTGGGTTCATACTGCCAACCATTCAGCTGATAGCCAAAAAGAAATCCACCCCCTAATAAGAATAATCATCGCCTGAATTTTTTAATTTAGAGTCTATTAAAAAACTACAGATTTTCAAAATGAGGTTTTCTATAACTAAGATGTAGCTTGCCATAACCTTAAAAAGTAATGTAATGTGACTTTTAGCTCTGCTGATGCTCATATAAGACCAATATTAGAATATCTCACGATTTCTTCTGGGTTCAGGTTGTGTAACTGGGTCTACAGGGTTTGCCCTGTATTCAATATTGATTGACTAAATAGAGATAGCTTAAAAAGTAGCTTCTATACGGAAGGAAAAATAAAACTTTTAATTAAACATCTACTGAGTATCTATTCCATGCTAGGCACAATGCTAATTGCTGCAAATACAAAATTAACATTGAGAAGGTTGTAATTTTGTAGGGGAGATGGATGGGTGCAGTAGAAAAAGTGTTTGAATTCAAAAGCCCCTTGTCAATGATGAACATGTTACTTAATTTCTAAGTAGTTTTAAAAATGTCAAATGGGGATACAACTAATTCAATTTTTTTAATAAGCAGAGATTTTTATATTTAAAAGACCCTTTGTACTTTAAAACGCTATGTACATGCTGGGGCCTGGGGAACAGTGGTGCCCCTCATCTGCCCAGCCACCCACACCAGGGACCTGTGAACTGGTGGCGACCCCTCCCCTGTGCTAAATGCTTGTGGACTGGGGGCACGCCCTCCAAGCTGTGTCCCGCAGACTGGTGGCATCTCTCTGCCCCACCCCATGCATGACCAGGCAACCAGCAGGAGCATCCACTGTGCCCACCTCAGGGCAACCAACGGGACGACTCCACATACCCCTACCCAGTGACAGGTGGACATGTCCCTGCCCAGGGACACGCAGTCAGGTGGCTCACCATCCATTCCCATGCCCCTAACTCTCTTGTCCAAAGACCAGCAGGTATGATTCCCCTACACCTACACTGAGACCCTTGATCTCCCCGTGCCTATCGAGATGCTAATTTGAGCCTGTAGAGAGGGCCTCCTCCATCCATTTGGGTAGCACCACCTCCATGTGGCTATGAAGGAGTACCTGCCTAGATCTTCAGTGGACATGCTAACTGATAGCACCAATCAGAAGGAGCACATTATCCCACAAGAGCTATGGAGGGGCCCTGAGCAACCAACAATTTCTGCCTCACATCAGGGAAGAGATATATCCATGTACCTTCACTCAATTCTGTAAGGGAGGGCATAAAAGCCCATAAATAAATAAAATAATAATGCCTTGGAGATAGTGGGCAATAACTAACCACGTGAAAAAACAGGGTAGTATGGCTCAAACAAGTGAGCAAGATAAAGGGATGGAAAATATTTTGGAGGAAAAACTGATAATAGAACTACCTGACAAGGAACATAAAGACTTATTAAGGCTTCTCAAAGAGATCAATGAAACCACAGAAAAAACCCAGAAGAATTCAGGAAAACAATACAAAAACAAAATGACAAACTCAATAGACAAATAGAAACCATACAAAAACAACAACTAGAAATTCAGAAGCTTAACAATAAAATGTCAGAAATAGATAACTCAATGGAACGACACAGAAGTAGAGCTGAATCAATGGAAGAAACAAACAGTGAAATACAAGACAAATCCCTTGACACTAATTTGTTGGAGAAAAAAGACAGAAGAAAAGCCAACTTCAGACCAAAAGGTGGAATTAATGATATAGTCATAGAACTTCCATAGGGAGAGAAAGTCAATGTGATTTCAAGATATAACAAACTGTCGTAAATGTAGGAGAAAAAAGGTAACCTTCAGGGTAACTACAAAGAATATTAATAAATCTACTCATCAAAATAAAGAAGAAAACAAAAAAGAGTCAGTAAACACAAATACAATACTAATACATGACATGAAAAGATGATTCATACACAAAAAGAACTTAGCACAGAATTTAAGGAAGATCAAAGAAATTGTTAACAACACACACAAAATATAACAAAATGGCAGCAATGAATTCATGTTGTTGTTGTTAGGTGCTGTTGAGTCAGTTCCGACTCACAGCGACCCTATGCACAACAGAACGAAACACTGCCCAGTCCTGTGCCATCCTTACAATCGTTGTTATGCTTGAGCTCCTTGTTGCAGCCACTGAGTCAATCCACCTCGTTGAGGGTCTTCCTCTTTTCCGCTGACCCTGTACTCTGCCAAGCATGATGTCCTTCTCCAGGGACTGATCCCTCCTGACAACATGTCCAAAGTATGTAAGACGCAGTGTTGCCATCCTTGCCTCTAAGGAGCTTTCTGGCCGCACTTCTTCCAAGACAGATTTGTTCGTTCTTTTGGCACTCCATGGTATATCCAATATTCTTTGCCAACACCACAATTCAAAGGCATTGATTCTTCTTCAGTCTTCCTTATTCATTGTCCAGCTTTCACATGCATATAATGCGATTGAAAATGCCATGGCTTGGGTCAGTCCTTATGCAGATGACACAACCTTCCTTGCTGAAAGTGAAGAGGACTTGAAGCACTTACTAATGAAGATAAAAGACCACAGCCTTCAGTATGGATTACACCAACATAAAGAAAACGAAAATCCTCACAACTGGACCAATGAGCAACATCATGATAAATGGAGAAAAGATTGAAGTTGTCAAGGATTTCATTTTACTTGGATCCACAATCAACAGCCATGGAAGCAGCAGTCAAGAAATCAAAAGACGCATTGCTTTGGGCAAATCTGCTGCAAAGGACCTCTTCAAAGTGTTGAAGAGCAAAGATGTCACCCTGAAGGCTAAGGTGCGCCTGACCCAAGCCAATGAATTCACAACTATTGATAATCACACTGAACGTAAATCAATTAAATGTACCAGTCAAGAGGAAGAGAGTGGCAGAACGGATTAAAAGAAAACTTGGCCCATTAACATGTTGTCTACAAGAGGCACATCTTGGACACAAAGACACATACAGGTTAAAAACAAAAGGATGGAAGAAAATATATACCAAGTAAACAGTAACCAAAAAAGAGTAAGAGTGGCAATATTAATTTCTGACAAAATAAGTTTTAAGTTAAAATCCATGATAAGAGACAAAGAAGGCCATTATATAATGATTAAAGTGTCATTTAAACAAGAAGACATAAAAATAATAAATATTTATGCATTGTCTTAGTTATCTAGCACTGTTATAACAGAAATATCACAAGTAGATCGCATTAACAGAGAGCAACGGCAACTTTGCTCCCTAGGATTTGGGGGGTCCTGTTCTCTCAATCCAACTGAATGGTGACCTTCACTGCCTCGTCCTTGGCAGGCCCCATTCTTCTGCCCCTTGGGCATGGTAGCCCTACCCCCTCAACTTTGGGCAGCAGCTCTTGCCCCATTCCCCTGGCACTTGTGAACAGCAGCTCCATGCTCTGGAAGTGAGCTTAAAACCTAGGAGGCCATGGCCCCACCCTTTGAGACCTAGTAGGCTATGATTCCACACTTTGAGAGCCCAGAGGTCATAGCCCTATACTTTGAGATTGAGGCAGCTCTCTTCCTGTGCTCCTTGTCTCTTCAGCTTCTGCTTCCTGGTTCCTTCGCCTTTAAGCCCCTCAGCCCCTCAGGCCTCTTGGGCAGGCCAGGCCCAGTCCCTGCCCCACTCGAACAAACGTTATAATGCTCTTTAGTGCCCCAGATGAATGCCCAGAGACATCCTAATCTACCAGTAAACCTTGGCCAGGAGGCACTCATCTCTCTCACTCCACGGATTGGAAAGCCTAGCTCCATCAATAAGTGCCCGGAGGCACCTCACTCCATCAGGAAACCTCCTGCCTGAAGACATTCAGCTCTTTTGCTCCATGGGTTGGCTCCCACACCATCTGGCACCAGTTTCCCAGTTCTGCTGCTGCCATATCTCTGCTGCTGCTTCTCTTGATCTACACCATCTCTGGTGTTACAGCTCTCCTCACTCCTTCTGACCCCTCACCAGAATTGTCTTTGATGTCTATAATTCCACCAACAGTCTCTTCAAGGCAATCTAGGCTTTTACTGTTAGGCACTTTAAAACTCTTCCAGCCTCAACCCATTACTAAATTCCAAAAGTGCTTCCACATTGTAGGTGTCTGTTAGAGCAACACTCTACTCCCTGCACTAAATTCTGCCTTAGTTATCTAACACTGCTATAACAGAAATACCACAAGTGGATGGCTTTAATAAAGAGAATTTTATTTTCTCACAGTTCAGGAGGCTAGAAGTCCGAATTCAGGGTGCCAGCACTAGGCGAAGGCTTTCTCACTCTGTCAGCTCTGGGGAAACATCCTTTCAACAATCTGCCCCTAGCCTAGGAGTTTCTCAGCACAAGGACCCAGGATTCAAAGGATGCACTCTGTTCCTGGCTATTCTTTATTGGTGATAGGAGGTCCCTCTTCTCTCTGCTTGATTCTTTCTTTGATATCTCAAAAGAGATTGACTCAAGATATAATCTAATTCTGTAGATTGTGTCCTGCCTCATTAACATAACTCCCTCTAATCCTGCCTCAATAATATCACAGAGGTTGGGATTTACAACACATGATTACATCAGATCACTAAGTGGAGGACAACCACATAATACTGGGAATCACAGCTTAACCAAGTTGACACACACTTCTGGGGTACACAATTCAACCTGTAACACACACCCAATGCCAGTGCTCCAAAATTTATAAAACAAACTCAAATCAAAATTGAAGAGAGAAATAGACTGTTCTACAATAATGATAGGATAACTTCAACACACCACTTTCAATGATGGAACAGAACTAGAAAGAAAATCAACAAAGATACAGAAGATCTAAACAACACTATTAATCAGCTCAATCTCAAAGACATATATAGGACACACGACCCAACAGGAGCACAATACACATTCTTTTCCAATGCATATGGAATATCTTCCAGAACAGACCATATTTTAGGCCACAAAATAAGCCTCAATAAATTTAAAAAGGTTGAAATTATACAAAGTATCTTCTTTGACTATAACAGTTTAAAACTAGAAATTAATAACAGGAAGATCAAGGAAGATAAATTAAATACTTGGAAACTAAATAACACACTACTAAAAATTATTGGGTCATAGAAGAAAACAAAAGTAAAATTAAAAAAATACTTATAATCAAGTGAGAATGAAAATACAACATACCAAAATCTTTGGGATACAGAAAAGCAGTGCTCAAAGGAAAATTTATAGCAATAAATACATACATTAAAAAAGAAGAAAGATCCAAAATCAACAAATTAACCTGACAACTTGAACAAATAGGAAAGGAAGAGCAAAAGAAGACTAAAGCTACCAGAAGAAAGAAAATAATAAAGATCAGAGCAGAAATAAATGAAATACAGAACAGAAAAACAAAAGAAAGAATCAGTAAGACTAGAAGTTGGTTCTTTGAAACAATCAATAAAATTGACAAACCACTGGCCAATTGGACAAAGTGGGAAAATGAGAAGCAAATAACCAAAACAACAGATGAAACTGGAGACAATATAACAGATCCAACTGAGATAAATAGGATTATAATACTATAAAAAAAACATGCTCCAACAAATTTGAAAACATAGAAGAAATGGACAAACTTCTAGAAACACATTAAAAAAAAAAAAAAAAAAAAACTAGAAACACATTACCTACCTAAATTAACAGTACAGTAATAATAGTGTTTTGATACATGTGGCCTGTTTGTTATTTTGAACCACTGTATGTACTTCAAATTTTTAATATAATAGGTTTTACAAGGGTTAGTTCATAATTACAAATTGTAGTAAATTGGATGTTTATAACCCAGGACTGACTGTACAGGAAAAACTATAAAACACTACTGCAAGAAACTCATTGTGAAAATGTCAACACTACCCAAAGTGATCTATAGATATAATGCAATCCTCATCCAAATCCCAACAAGGATCTTTAATGAAATGGAAAAACTAATCACCAATTTTCTATGGAAAGGAAAGAGGCCCCAAATAGCCAAAGCAATACTGAAGAAGAAGAAGAACGAAGTAGGAGGCGTCACACTTCCTAAAATCTCAAAACTTACTATAAAGCCACCCACAGTATCTTAGTTTATCCAGTGCTGCTATAACAGAAAAACCCTAAATGTATGGATTTAACAATCAGAAATTTACTCTCTCACAGTCTCGTAGGCTAGAAGTCTGAATTCAGAGTGTCAGCTCCAGAGGAAGGCTTTCTCACTCTGTCAACTCTGGGGGAAGGTCCTTGTCATCAATCCTCCCCTGGTCTAGGAACTTAGTAAAGGGACCCTGGGTCCAAGGGACATGCCCTGCTCCCGGCACTACTTTCTTGGTCGTATGAGGTCCCCATGTCTCTCTGCTCTTTTCTCTCTTTTATAGCTCAAAGAGATTGGCTTAAGACACAATCTAAACTTGTAGGCTAAGTCTTGCCTCATTAACATAACTGCACCTAATCCCACCTCATTAACATGATAGCGGAAGAATTTACAACACATAGGAAAATCACATCAGATGACAAAATGCAGACAATCACACAAACTGGGAATCATGGCCTAGCCAAGATGACACCCACATATTTGAGGACACAATTCAATCCATAAAACAGAGTAATCAAAACTTCCTGGTACTGGTTCAATGACAGACACATACACAAATAGAACAGAATCAAGAACACAGAAGTAAATCTATCTATGAGCAGCTGATCTTTGACAAAGTGTCAAAATCCATTCAATGAGGAACAAACAGCGTCTTTAACAAATGGTGCAGACAAAACTGAATATCCATTTTCAGAAAAATGAAACAGGATCCATACCTTACATTATACATAAAAACCAACTCAAAATGGATCAAAGACCTAAATGTTAAAGCTAAAACTATAAAATTCCTGGAAGATAACATAGAGACAAAACTAGGGGACCTAATTTTTGGCATATGTGGTCTATCAAACACAACTCAAATGCACGAACAACAGAAGACAAATTAGATAACTGGGACCTCCTAAAAATTAAATACTTATGCTCATCAGAAGACTTTACATAAAGAGTAAAAAGAGAACCTAGAGACAGGAAAAAATCTTTGGCAATGGCATTTCTGATAAGGGTCTAATCTCTAAAATATATAGAAAACGTGAACAACTCAACAACAAAAAGACAAACAATCCAATCAAAAAATGGCAAAGGATATGAACAGATACTTCACCAAAGAGGACATTTAGGTGGCTAACAAACACATGAAAACATGCTGGCAATATTAGCCATCAGAGAAATACAAACCAGAACTACAATGTGGTTCCATCTCACCCCTTCAAAAATGGCATTAGTCAAAACAAATAAACAAAAAAACAGAAAATGACAAACGCTGATGAGGTTGTGGGGGGACTAGAACTCTTATATACTGCTGGTGGGACTGTAAAATTATATAAGCACTATGGAAAATGGTATGGCACTTCCTCAAAAAGCTAGAAATAGAAATAGCTTATGATCCAGTAATTCCACTACTAGGTATATATCCTAGAGATCTAATAGCAGTGACATGAATAGACACATGCGCACCTACGTTCACTGCAGTATTAATCACAATAGCAAAAAACGGAAACAACACAAGTGTCCATCAATAGATAAACAAATTGTGGTACACATATACAATGGAATACTATGCATCTATAAAGAATAATGATAAGTCTGTGAAATATAACAGGGTGAGTGAAACATGTCAACCACAAAGGACAAATATTGTATGGCCCCACTATTGCAAAAAGTTAAGAATAGGTATACACACAGAAAGCTGCTTATCAGGGAGAAGGGGGGAAGAGAGGAGGAGTCACTTTCTACATAGCAAAAAAAAAAAATATAGGCACTTGTTATTTCTGGTGATGGGAAGGTCAATACCCAATAAAGGTGAAGTCTGTACAACCTGTCCAAGGTAAATGAAGACACTAAGAAGTATGCAAGAATAAAGGACAATTTTGGTAAATGACATAACATATAATTTTTCAACAACAATAATAACCAAAAAAATATGTGTATGGTTACATAGGTAGATATGTATGCATCTATGTGTATTGGAAGGCACATGTGAGTGTATGGATATGCAGGTATAGGTATATCTGTAGGCATATGTACCATATTTTTAGTCAAATAACATGCACTTCTACATTTATTTCCCAAAGCTTTCTCCCCCCACGAGGTATTCTCATAAGCACTGTTATGCCACTTACAAAACTAGCTCACAGAGGGAGGGAGTGGTTAGCAAACAAATGTAGAAGGCATGTGTTATCCGCACAAAAATACAGTATGTACATGTTTGTGTGCTCTGTATATATATTCAGGTATATAATAAATGACAAAAAGGGCAGTTATGGATATATCCTAGACATAACCAAATATCTATCTCACAGGATTGGTTTTCTGGGTTTGAAGGCTTGGGACCATGGTCTCATAGGACAACTCTCAACTGGCATAACAAAGTTCAAAAAGATAATGTTCTACATCCTTGTTTCGTGAGTAGCAACTGGGGTCTTAAAAGCTCGCAAGCGGCCATCTAAGCCACAACTATTGGTCTCCACTCATCTAGAACTAAAGAAAATGAAGGAAACCAAAGACTCAAAGAAAAAACTAGTCCATAGGACTAACAGCCCACATGAACCACAGCCTCACCTAGCCTGAGAAGAACTAGATGGTGCTTGGTTACCACTATTCTGATCAGGGACACAATAGAAGCTTTCAGAGACGAGGCACAAAAATATAGAATGAAATGCAAATTTCTAATAAAGGCCAGACATCCTGGACCAATAGAGACTAGAGGAACCCCTGAGACTACCTAAGATATCCTTTGAACTTGGAATGAAGCCACTCCCGGTTGTCACCTTTCATCCAAATAATAGGCTTATAAAATAAACAATATCACCCATAAATAATCAACTCCCTTAAATAACCAACTATTTGAGACCAAATAGTCAACATTAACCCTAAAACAAAATGAGAACCTAAGGAGGAGCAGGGAAGCTAGATTAATGGAAATGGAAGGAACAGATTGGAATTAATGAGAACACTGACACATTGTGAAAAATATAACCAATGCCATGGAACAATCTGTATAAAAATTATTAAATAGGAAGCTAATATGCTGTGTAAACTTTCACCTAAAACACAATAAAATATTTTTAAAAAACTGTATATGATATGATCCCTTACTGTACTTAGCAAATAGTTTGTTGTTAGCTGCTGTCAAGTTGGTCCCTGACTCAATGCAACCCTACACACAAGAGGATCAGACCATTGCAGTCCATAGGGTTCTCACTGGCTGATTTTTAGAAGTAGATCATCAAGTCCTTCCTAGCCTATCTTAGTTTGAAAGCTCGATGAAACCTATTCAGCATCAAAGCAGCATGTAAGCCTCTACTGACAGCTGGTGGCTGTGCTTCAAGCATACTAGATGGGAATCAAACCTCAGTCTCCTGCGTGGAAGGCTAGAATTCTACCATCGATCCACCACTGGCCTCAGCAAGTAGTTTAATGCCATCTGAAATACTTCATTAGATTTATATACATGCTGTCCTCCTTCAACTCTACTACTGCATGTCTCTTAAAAGTAGAGGATGTTCCACTTTGAAATCTGGCATCTGGGGTCTTAAATGCTAACAAGTGGCCATCTAAGATGCATCAATTGGTCTCAACCCACCTGGATCAAAGGAGAATGAAGAACACCAAGGTCACACGATTACTATGAGCTCAAGAGACAGAAAGGGCCATATGAACCAAAGACTTACATCATCCTGAGACCAGAAGAACTAGATGGTGCCCAGCCACAACTGATGACTGCCCTGACAGGGAGCACAACAGAGAACCCCTGAGGGAGCAGGACAACAGTGGGATACAGACCCCAAATTCTCATAAAAAGACCAGACTTAATGGTCTGGCTGAGACTAGAGGAATCCCGGTGGTCATGGTCCCCAAACCTTCTGTTGGCCCAGGACAGGAACCATTCCTGAAGACAACTCATCAGACATGGAAGGGACTGAATGATAGGTTGGAGAGAGATGCTGACAAAGAGTGAGCTACTTGTATCAGGTGGACACTTGAGACTGTGTTGGCATCTCCTGTCTGGAGGGGAGATGGGAGGGTAGAGAGGGTTAGAAACTGGCAAAATCGTCACGAAAGGAGAGAGTGGAAGGAGGGAGCGGGCTGACTCATTAGGGGGAGAGTAAGTGGGAGTATGGAGTAAGGTGTATATAAGCTTATATGTGACAGACTGACTTGATTTGTAAACTTTCACTTAAAGCACAATAAAAATTATTTTTAAAAAAGTATAATCTGAACTATAAACAGCAATTACTTCTGAAGGAAATTTTTATGACACATTTGTGATTTTTTTATATAATGAGCTTTTGCAATTAAATATTTTTCTTAAAAGACTAAAAGAAAGAAAAGTAGAGGATGTTTATCAACTCAATGTCTTGTATAGGACCAAAAAAAAAAAAAACCAAACCCAGTGCCATCGAGTCAATTCCGACTCATAGTGACCCTATAGCGACCCTATAGGACAGAGCAGGACTGCCCCATAGAGTTTCCAAGGAGCACCTGGCAGATTCGAACGGCCAAACCTTTGGTTAGCAGCCATAACACTTAACCACTACACCACCAGGGTTTCCTCTTGTACAGTAAAAAAAAATTTTTTTTTTTTTTTTTTAGTACAGTAGGGACCCAATTTTTAAATGAAGATGCTTTGAAACATAGAGGAGACAAAAATTAAAACCATTGAGTAGTAATTCAAGCTGGACCCTGAAAGAGGGAACAAAAGAAAGAACAAACATAAACAAATGAAATAAAGGCCCCCCAAGCTGGGGGAACATCCATGGCATTAAAAAAAAAAAAAAAAATCATTGTGCATAGAGTACAAAGGAGCCCTGGTGGTGCAGTGGTTAAGCTCTCGGCTACTAACCAAAACATCAGCAATCAGAACTCACCAGCCGCTATGCAGGAGAAAGATGTGGCAGTCTGCTTCTGTAAAGATTTATGGCCTTGGAAACCCTATGGGGGCAATTATACTCATTCTACACGGTTGCTGTGAGGCGGAATTGACTCCATGGCAGTGGGTTTGGGTTTTGGATGGAGCACAAAGTGGCATATATAAAAATTAAAACAAAAACTGGTGATAAGCCTAGAAGTATGGTCTGGGACTAGGCTGTAAAAGGTCCTTTATATTGTGCTAAGGAGGTTGTAATTTATTTCACCCAGACTGAGAAGTCATCAACAGCTTTAAGCCATGGATGACTTGAACAAACTTGTTTTGAAGAATGCTAACTCAGGTAAGAGTGGATTGAGTAACAGGTTGGGGGTAGGAAATAGTGATAAAGAGATAGCGGGTAGAGGTGAAATACTTCTTAGAAGATTGTGGAAAGATCTACAGATGGTAAAAATTTTTAAGGTTTATGTTTTAAAAAATCGACGTTGGCTCAGTCATTTCAAAAGGACCGCGTATCTGATTGGAATATAAAGAAACTGTTAATGTAGAATTAGTGGATTACATTTTTTTAAAAAGCTGGCTTCTCCCTTCTGCTCCGCTAGAATTTTCTGAGTATTGCTTAGAAAAGCTGTGCAAGACTGAGAGAATATTTCATTTCCATGGAAATCAAAGAAAATATGTCAGCTTTCTGGGACCTGCTTACTATCAGTATGCATAGAGAACACACTTTTTTTTCCCAGATATTTTAATTCTGGGTCTTCTGTATCTCTTCATTTTCCATGTGGGAGGATTGATCGGCCAACTAAGATAATTGCAATAATTTACCATTTGTCAAGTGTTAGAGGGTGCACGCTAAAAGAGTTTCATAGTAGGCCTCAATAGTGGACTGAAGGTATAATGTATTGAATAGGCCCCTAACGGGAGAAAGTGTTTTTAGGCAGGAAAGAAAAAACTATCACATAGTCTTTGAACAACTATTGAGAAACGTCATATTCACTCCTAGAAGTTTAATTCACTCATTAAAGCTACAGCATTTTTTTCAGCATTCATAACAGAGATCTGTTAATGTTAATTAAGGTCCCAAAAATAATTATCTAGGATCTCTGGAGTAGTTTGCACAGTGATAAGTCTACCTGATACTTAATTAACTTTTTATTAATTCATACCTCTTAGCTATATGACAGGATAATCTTTGATTTGAACTATGAATCATAAAAGCTAGTTGTTTAGTAATAACTTTCTTCTCTTTAAAATATATTGCATTTCTTCAATTACAGATATCATTGCCTGTGTAAGACCACTGGCAATTTTTATTAGCTTTGTAGGGGGAACTGCAATCAAAATGGATAAATACATCAAAGGTAAAATTCACCCTATTTCAGAAAGAAATACATGTGAAAAAAGTATGAAATCTGTAATCAGAACTAGGATTATATGGTTACCGTAAAATATCTGGAAAAAATCATATAAAGTAAAGAAAAAATATCAACTGTAATCCCACCATATGAAATTTCCATTATTAATAGTACACAGCTCTAGGTAGGACATAAACTGTCCGATGGCATAAACTTGGACTGTTTGTTACCAGTACTTAGAACAGTACTCGTGATTTAGGAAGGGCTGAATCAAACTCTGGCCCCAGGGGTGAACACATCACCCAGAAGAAATCAAGAAATGTGCCCCAGCCAGCTGAAGCTACAGATCCCATAGGACCTCCTTGTTTTTGAGAAACACGCCTGAGAATGGAGTCCCATAGAGAAAAGCGGTGATTAGTGATAGAGAAACAGTATCCTAATAGTATAATTTTAGGGACTGGGCCTAAAACCATTGCATAATTTTAAATCTATCAGTTTAGTTAGTTAATAAACTCCCTTTTAAACTCAAACTAGTTTGAAATAGTTTCTCTTATTTCTCTCACAGTCATGGAAGAAAAGTCCTGATTTATACAGTGCAAAAAAAAAAATTTTTTTTTTTTGCACTGTATAAATCTGAAAAAGACACATTCGTCTTTGGGCTAACCTAGAAATAGGTTTAGTGCAATTTCAAGGCAAAAATAAGATCCCTCTACGCTGGTTCTTCCTGTCTCTTGTACCTTAAAAAATGGTTTACATAGTTTTCCTATAACATTTCTAAAATAATATTGTAAAGTCACTTATTTCACAAATATAAACTAAATTTAAAATTCAAATATCCTAAGAAGTAATGCCATTCCAGAAACTCCACACTGAAGTGGCAAATTACTAGATACACTTAGGGTTTCTGATCTGATAAGACAGGAAGGAGAGAACATAGAGGTAAATGGATCTTTGAAATGTGGGAAGTAAACAAATTTCTTACAGATCTTCTTTCATCCATTTAGATGATCTTTTTGTAGTTCATCTGTAATTACTGTAGTTTACTAATATCTAGCTTCTTACAGTTGACCCCATTTTAGCAAATATTGAGGGTTGACTTATATTTATTTTTTTAATCCTAGAGGAATTAATGACTATGAAAAAAACTGCTGACTCATTAACAGGAAGTTTCACTAGAAAAAGATAATAAGTTTTGGTATATTTGAGGCAATTTTCAAGGAATGGAATAAAATTTAAAGGGTTTAAGAGCAACAATTGCTGGATTATCATGGGATTTTCAGAGCAGGTCCTATTTGGAAATAAAGCAAATAGGATTTGGGGTTGCCTGAAATGAGTATTATTTGGGATATAATAGCACTCATTTGTGCTTCAAAGTGTAAACTCAGCTAACAATATCTTACAAAACCTCAGATTGACATTACTGATATTAATCCAATCTATATGAATCACTTGACAATTATTGTTAAGCACTACACACACACACGTCTATAACCTTAATGTTATTTAATAGCCTTAAATGTTACTAAAATTAACAGAGAAAAAGTTTTTCATCCAATTTAAAAATTACAATGAACAAGAGGCATGACAATAGAACTGTAAGGGCCTTCAGCGGCACATCCATTTATTTGTTCATTCAAGACATTTTTAATTGATATTCTATGGCTCAGATTAATTACATAAGCTCAAAATGGCAGCAACCTCATCAAGAGCATGCGTGCTATTACCATAGCATTACACATGAGAAAAATATTACGTGAAAAAGTCAAATGTAGTGTATAAGGTCGCAAATGATTACTGGCAAGGCCAGGTATAATATTAAAATCAAGCTCGTGGTCCAACAGTTGTATAGTGTTTTAAGTGGTTTATGTTGTAGGAAACACTGTGTTTACATCTGCTCAGCAGCCATTCTTCTATGGACAGGGCCTTAACCTTCCGTTGGAAAAGTATTGCCTTTTCACTGAAATTAAATTTTTACAATTGACAAAAAGGAATTCTGCTCTCTCCTGACCAAGGTGTGGGCAGATAGCTGAAACTAGGCCAAATGGACTTTTTCTCCCAGGCACTGGAATCCTCATATTTTCCTTGTGGAAGTAAAAAGTAATACAGAAAGTAATACAGATATTTAGGAAAAAAACTGGTAGAGTCTTATAAAGTTGAACAGACCTTACCAATAAGCTCACTCCTAGATATTTACCGAGGGAATTGTAAATATGTGTCTACAAAATAACCTATATGCAAATGATCATAGAAGCTTTATTCATAGTAGTAAAAACTAGAAACAACGCTAATGTTTCGCAACTGCTGAATAGATAAATAAATTGTGGTAAATCCATACAATGCAATATGATTCAATAGTAAAAGTAAATGGACTACCTATACACGCTATAACATGGATGAATTTTTTAAAAATACTATGCTAAATGAGACGGACACACAATTTAATATATTTTATGATTCCATTTATCTAACACTGTGGAATAGGGTAAATTTTAGGGACAGAAATCAGATCAGTTGTTGTCAGAGCCTGGGGAGAGGAAAGAGAATTGACTTCAAAATATATGAGGAAACTCTTTGGGATAAAGGAAGGTTCTATACGTAGTTTGTTGTAGTAGATACAGGGTTGCATATATTGATCAAAACTTATCAAAGTATATAAAGGGTAACTTTTCTGTATGTATCTTATAACACAATACATCTGTCATTTTTAAAAAGTTAAACAAAAAAGAAGGTAAAATAAAAACATTTTTTGGATAAACAAAACTGGAGGCGATCAATGACCAGCTATCATAGACTGAATTGTGTCCCCCGCAAAATATGCTGCAGTCCTAAACCCTGCACCAGTGAATGTGACCCTATTTGGGGAAACAGAGTTTTTCTTTGTGTATAGTATCTGTTAACAAGTCAGGCCTGAAGGAGGGTGTGTCCTAATACTAATTCCCTCTGAGTGGTGTCTTATGAAAGAAAACAGAAATAAAAACCAACTCACTTACAGGGGGAAGACAGACCCCACATGATGACAAAGGCAGATTCTGTAAGCAGCAACGGAATGCCAGAAATAGACTGCAGCCACCAGAAACTAGGCAAGAGGCTTGAAACAGTAAGACCTCTTTCAAAGACCCCAGAAGAAAGCAACATGGCCAAGATCCAATTTGGACTCCTAACCAACAGAACTGTGAGAAGATACATTTATGTTCTTTAAGGCCTCCTATTTTGTAGTATTTTTTATGGCAGCCCCGGAAAACTAAGACACCAGCAAACCATTCCACAATAAGAAATGTTAAAGAAAGCTCTTCAGGTTCAAGTAAAATTATACCAGATGGAAAATCAGATTTAAATGAAGGAATAAAGAGAAACAGAAAATTCTGACATACAGATAATATAAAATACAATCCATTTTTTCTTCAAATAACTCCATTAAATGAAATTGTCTTTTTAAAGCAAAAATAATATTGTACGATGGGTTTTGTAATGTATGTACAACTAAAATATAAGACAACAGCAGCACAAAGAACAGGGGTAAATAAAAATATACTTTTATATGGTTATTGGGTGCCTGGGTGACGCAAATGGTTTGCTGTCAGCTACTAGCCAAAACGTTGTCAGTTCAAACTCATTCAGTGACACAGCAACAGAAAGGCTTAGCTACCTGCTTCCATAATGATTACACCCAGTAAGCCCTATTAAGCAATTCTACTCTACATAGGATCACTACGAGTTGGAATTGACTTGGTGGCAGTGAGGTTGCTTTTTTTTCTTACATGTGAAGTGATACAATACTAACTGTAAGTAGACTGATAAATGAGGGATAAGCACTGCAATCCCTAAAATAACTCCTAAAAAAAAATTCATAAAGTTATAATCATAAAGCCAACTAAGGAATTATAATATCCAGCCCAACAAACCCAGTGCTGTCGAGTCTATTCTGACTCATAGAGACCAGGATAGTATAAAAAATTGACGTTTTATTACAGTAAAAAAAAAAAAAAAAGCATCAAAGAAAGAACAGAGGGACAAAAAATACAATTGACAAACAGCTAATGGTGAGATGGTAAACTTAGTCCCACCTATAAGAATAAATGCAATAAATATAAATATACTAAATACTCCAGTCCAAAGGCAGAAACTGTCTACTGAATGAAAAGGCAAGACTCAGCTATATCTGCTGGAAGAGATACACTTTAAGTAGAAAAACTCAGAGAGTCAGGGAGTAAAACAAAATCAAACCACACAAGCAGAAAAAGTTAAACTATGCAAAGAGTAGTCATAAGAAATCAGGTGTGACTACATTAATGTCAGAAAAAGTGAATTTTAAGTGAGGAAATATTACCAGAGTTAAAGAAGATCATTTCTGAACAATAAATATGTCAAATAACCAGAAGGACAGAAAAACCCTAAATCTGTTTGCACCTGATGACAGAACTTCAAAAAGCATAAAACAGTAACTGACAACTAGAGACAGAAATTAAGGACATAAGCAAAATGAACAACTTTATCAACCAATTTGACTTTAATTAGTGTTTAAAGAAGCTAGGCTCAATAACTCAAGAATAGGTATTTTGTTCTAGGTATACAGGTACCAAGGTAAACCATACAATGGCCCTTAAAATGTTTTAGCAAATTTCAAAAAAGAACTTAATCTGTTCCCTGATTAAAAAAAAAAAAAATTTAGAGAGCAATCACAATAAAATATATAGCAAAGCCCCCATGTTTGGAAATTAAACAAAACATTACTAAATAAAAAAAGTATCAAAGAAGAAATCACAATGGAAACTAGAAAATAATTTTATTTCAAACATAATAAAAATGCAAGACAGCAAAATTTGTGGGATAATTCTCAGGTAGGAACATTTATAACTTAAAGAAGATAGAAAAAAAGAGCAACATAAACTAAAAGTAAATCGCAGGGAAAAATAATAATAAAACAGAATTAGCAGTCAAAAGTTATTTATTTGAAAAGATTAATACAACATATTAATTTTTAGCAAGACTGATCAAAAGAAAAACAAATTACCATTACTAGGAAGTAAAGAAGGTATACCACCAAAGATCGTACAGATTTTTGTAGGATCCTACAGGGAACGTTATTTGACAATTAGAATAATTGAACAAAATAATTGGAAAAAAAAAACTAGCAAAACTGACACAAAATGAACAGAAAATTCAAATAGCCTTATTTTAAAGAAACTGAATTTATACTCAAACTTTCTACAGAGGAAATCCCAGGCCCAGATGGCTTCAATGGTGAACTTCATCAAAATTTTGGGGAGAAATAATACCAGTTTTACACAAAATTTCATTTAGAAGTAAGGAATGAGGAAACGCTCCCAACTCATTTTAACAGCCGAGTATAACCCAAAACTCACAAGTAAAATAAGTCACAAGAAAAGAAAATTTCACAGTGAACCTTCTTATTATTAATGTAAAGTTCCTAAACAAAGTATTAGCAAACTAACTCCAGCAATAAAAAAAAAAAAAAAAACGATAATATGACTAAGTGAGGTTTATTGCAGGAATGCAAGGTTAGTTCAACATTTGAAAAAAGTCAATGCCATTTATTATGTTAGTAGAATAAAGAAGAAAAAACATATCATCATAGCATGTAACAAAATTTAACATGCATTCACAATAAAAACTCTCAATTAACTAGGAATAGAAGGGAACTTTTTCAATTTGTTAAAATTCATTCATAAAAAAAAAAAAACTACAGTTACCATAATACTTAATTATAGAAAATGAAACACTTTTCACCTAGTATCAAGAATATGACAAGAATGTCTGTTCTCACTATTTCTATTCAACATTGTATACTAGTCAGTACAGTAATAAAAGAAAAAAAAATTTTAAAAAAACAAGCATTGGAAAGGAATAATTAAAACTGTATTTACATGCAAAAATTCTTGTCAAAAATTCTAAGAAAACACATATATACACACTGTCAGAAGTGTTTTTATTTTCTCCTTATCAAGCTAATGATCTGTCTCTCCAAACTGCCCACAAACTTCCATTTCTCCTCCCATTTCCACTTAACATTGACATCTCTAATTTTGTTAACATAGCTCATGATGCCTGGCCCCAATAACTCCAAGTAATTTCAAGAATTAGATTTTTATATAATGCTCCCATTCTTTTTGAAAATCATACTCAGCTCTCTTATTCCCTTTCCTCAAAGTTCAAAGGAAGTGTTAATAATTTCAACAACTGTATTGAACTTAGACAGGAACTAAGGTCTGACCTCATTAGGTTAATATAAAAAGTTCAGAGGTTAAGTCCCAGATTTCAGTGGGAGAGAAAAAAAGGTATCCAAATAATGTGACAATATCCAGGAGGTCCCTGGGTGGCACAAACGGTTTGCGCTCGACTACTAACCTAAAGGTTGGCAGTTAGATCCCACCCAGCAGCACCAGAGAAAAAAGGTTTGGTGATCTGTTTCTGAAAACAATTACAACCAAGAAAACACTATGGAACAGAACTACTCTGAAATGCATGGGGTCTCCATGAGTTAGAATCGACTAGACGACAATGAGTTTGATTTGGTTTTTGGTATATACCCAGAAACTGGCCTGTAGGCATGTGCCAAAACAGAACCAGCCAGGTCAGAATTTCCATGAGCTCTCATTCCACCTGAGTCAATTTTTAAAACGTGGCCAGAAATTTTTTAACATTGATTCAATCTAGATTGAAGTCTGTATCCATTCCTCTTGAATGGGGGCAGGCTTATGACTCTTAACCAATAGAATATTAAAGAAGTGGCACTATCTGATTTAGAGGCTTGGTCATAAAAAGCCATGCAGCTTAAATGTTGTTCACTGAACACTCATTCTTGGTGCTTTGAGCATCACGTAAGAAGCCCAAATACCTTGAGATCACCAAGCTATGATGAAGTCTGTGATGGTTAATGCTATGTGTCAACTTTCAAGTCCATGATTCTCAGCGGTTTGGCAGTTTTTATGTAATCATCTTCCATTTTACCATCTGATACGAGTAGTCAATCAGTTGGAAGGGGAAATGTTCTTGGAGGTATGGCCTACATCCAATATATATGGATGTTCTGGGAAAGCTCTCTCCCTCTCTCTCTCTCTCTCGATCCTGGATCTTGGTTCGTCAGCCCCTGCAACCACGTAAGTGAGGAGAAGACTCCAGCTTGCTGCCTGCCATGGATTTGGAACTTTTCAGACTCCACAATGGTGTTAGCCATTTCCTAGAAATAAATCTATATATTTATATATGTGCTTCACTGGTTTTTCTCCTCTAGAGAACTGAGCCACAAGAAAAGCCACATGTAAGTGCGCTGGTTGAGTACTAGCTGAGCTCAGCCTTCATGTTACTCCCGATCTGTGTTCCTTACATGAATAAACACATGCCAGATGATTCCAGTCTCCTGCAATTCAAATAACCTCTTGTTTTTTGAGTCTTCTCAGCTGAGGTCCCAGACATCGCTGAGCAGTCAAGACATCCCTGCTATGCTCTACCCAAATTTCTGGTCACAGAATCCATGAGAATAATAAAATTATCATTGTTTCACTTTGCCAAATTATGTAGTAGTTTTTACACATCAATCTATATTAGAACACTGGCCAACAACAAGGCGTTACAGTGCATCATATTAGAAAACCACAATATCCATAGGCAGCTAAGAGAGCCAGGGTACAGAGAATAATACACAAAAAATATCTGCCCCCCATTTAAGATAAAAAATACCCAGGATAGGGATATAAGTGAAAGGCCAGATAATCCTGACAGTCATCCCCTTTGGATTGAATTGTGTCACCCAAAAATGTATGTAAATTTTTCTAGGCCATGATTCCCAGTATTATGTGGTTGTCATTCATTTTGTGATCTGATGTAATTTTCCTATATGTTATAAATCCTAATTTCTGCCAGTGGTTAACAAGGAAAGATTAGGTTATGTTAAAGAGGATTAAGGTGGGATGTAACACCCTTACTCAGGGCACAGCCCCAATCCAATGTAAATGGAGTTTCCCTGGGGTGTGGCCTGCATCACCTTTTATGTTATAAGAGATAAAAGGAGATAGAGGCAAGCAGAGAGACAGGGACCTTATTACCACCAAGCAAGAAGTGCTAGGAGTGGAGAATGTCCTTTGGGCTTGGGGTCCCTGCACTGAGAAGCCCCTAGACCAGGGAAAAATTGATGACAAGGACCTTCCCCCAGAGCAAGCAGAGAGAGAAAGCCTTCCTGTGGAGCTGGCACCCTGAATTCAGGCTTCTAGCCTCCTAGGCTGTGAGAAAATAAATCTGTTTGTTAAAGCCATCCACTTGAAGTATTTCTGTTATAGTAGCACTAGATGACAACCAATATGTAATTCCTTTGCTTCATATGCTGAAAGATCCCTATATTGAGAATAAATAATTCTCTTTGTGTTCCATGCCAGGTGAATCTATCAAATGAAAGTGGATAAAACTTTAAATAAAGTTATAGTGCAACCTCTAAGAACTATCCATGTACTATGTACCCAGAGTATGCATGGGTCCTATTTAGTGAGATTTACCATTCAAGTTAGGATAGGCTGACTACATAGGGATGAACCACGGAGCACTCAGAAGAAACTGTTTAGAAACATACTAGACCAACACTAAAAAATAAGAAACAGAAACTCTACCATTCCATCCTTCTTAGATAGGGCTGATGGATACATGAATCATTTTATAATTATTTACCAGCGTATATAAATTCTAACTATTAGGACTTGAATATCAATACTCATGCCACTCGGGAAGATAGTTTTTCACTAGCCTTCAGGAGGATATTTCCATTGGACTGTCATCCCTTAAATATTGGTGATCTTGAGAGTTTTGTCTTCAACTCTTCAATCTTCTTATTTCCTAAACACAGTGGTGACCACATCTATTCGTACAGCTTCAACTACTAACATTCCCACTTTGAATCTACAAATCTCTCATCAACTGGTGGCTTTTATGTTTAATTGCTTAGTTTACAAATTCATTTAGATATCTCACGGACCCTACCCTCACATTCAACATATTCAAAATCTTATGTTCCATCCACACCCTCCTTCAGCCCCCAATCTATTCCATCTGTAGTCTCTATCTGCATTAATAATTCTGCTTCCAATGACAGATGAAATAATTAGCATAGTTGGGTCAATAAAAATAAATAAATGGAGAGATGACTTTAAGGTAAGCAGCTGACCAAAAAATATACACACCAAGCCCCTCAAAGTCAAAAGAGGTACCTAACATGTTAAGAGTGCATTGGCTACAGTAGAAAAATGGAACAGAGTCAGAGGTGCTAACAAGCAGCTGAAAGGAAAATAAATAAAGAACCCATCCTCTATTTCTCTATCACCTTCACTCATCACATTCTCATTCTAATCTCATGCCACCTTAGGGTTTTACTATCACCTCCATCCCCTTCCTGCATTTAAAAAAAAAAAAAATTCTTGTACTGACTCTTGCCATGTTCTTGCATGAAAGAAATGCTGTGCATTTCACAAATGCTAAGTTGGGTTTAAGTTCTCTAACAAGCCTATAATAATGATTCTTAACTTGTAAACGCCTGCTCTTTCAAGTCCCAGTTCAATTGTCACCTCCTTTGAGAAGCTCTGAATTCCTAGGTAATTGTTCCCAACTCTTCTTAAGATCTTGGCATACACTTGAGCTCTTAACACATGGCATTGTATGTAATTCTCATCCTTTCATTCTAGGCTGTAAGTACAGTGAAGGCAGGAATAATATCTCACTAATCTATTTATCCATGGTATTTGTCCTAGGATTTGCCACATAATAGCCATTCACTGAATATTTAGTTAATGTATACATGATTAAGGGAATGAGTCAGAGTAAAACATGGAGCCAGAAGTCCAGATGACTCTAAAACAGTGAAAATGTAAAATGAAAGGGAGATTTCTGCCAGTTTAATATGAGGAATGAAGACTTGCGGCAAAAATAAAAAATACATAAAGCATTATCATCTTCATTTTACAAATGAGGATACTGTAAAGACAAAATGTAAATTGAGAGAGGTTAAGCAACTTACTCATGATTATAAAAAACCAAACCTGTTGCCATTGAGTTGATTTCAACTCATAGACACCCTAGAAGACAGAGTACAACTGGCCCCCATAGGGTTTCCAAGAAGCGGCTGATAGATTTGAACTGCCAACCTTTTGGTTAGCAGCAGAACTCTTAACCACAGTGCCACCAGGGCTGTACTCATAATTATAAAAAAAATAGTCAGGATTTAAATCTAGGACTCTAACTCCAATGTTCCTGCTTTTAGCCACTATGTTGAGTGAGCTAGTTGATGCCAGTTTAACCTGACCATCACTTCTGGAACTGCCCTGAGACTAGCCTGAGGACAGCTGTGGGGTAAACCAAGAGGAGTAGAGAATGACACAGTGACAGTGCACGTAGAGGCTCGGGAGTGCTAAGAGAGTAATGGGCTCAAGGAAGCCTGACGAGAGAGGTGACTGGAAGGTAGCAAGGCTAAGGGAGTTAATTACATATCCCAGGCTTCTCCAGGCCAGGAGATTGGCATAAGATGTCAAGATGTGCTGACTCCTCTGGGAAAAGGAAACTGGGTCAGAAGTACAGAAATGCATCTCTGTAATAAGGTAAACTATCTAGCTGACAGAGGGAGGACACTAGCAAGAAAAGGTTCCCAACTGTATCACCAAAGATGAAGCTAATGAGTTAAATACATGCTGCTATGGGTAAGCTTAAGATTTTGAACTGGTAGTGCATGGAAATAATTAGGGAATGTATATGAGCCAAAATCTATATCCAAACAAGTGTTTGTGATAAAGCACAATCACTTCTAGTGTGTTTGTATTCAAGCAGTATAAGATTATAAATAGTTGAACATATGAGTATAGGAAGTCTATGCACATATCACTTCATATCTTTATTTACTCATTCAGCAAATATATTCTACCTATCATATCGCAGGCATGCTGGTAGATACCAGGGATAAAGGGATAAAAGGTTCGTGTGAGCTTGTACCAGTCTAAGCACTTTATAACTTTAATAGTCACTTCTGCTAAATTTTTCTGCTAAATACATCACATAATTTAGTATCCTTGTATATTAGATATTATTTTATATTCTGTTTACAATAATCAGGCCCCTGCGTGGTGCAAACCAATTAAGCTTAACTACTAACTGAATTTTTTTTTTTTTTTTTTTACTAACTGAAAGGTAGGCAGTTTGAATCCACTAAGTAGCACTGTGGAAGAAAGGCCTGGTGATTTACTTCTGTAGGATTACAGCCATTGAAAACCCTAGTGAGCACAGTTCTACTCCGAAATACACAAGGTCACCATGAGTTGGCATCAACTCAATAGCAACAAGTATACAGTAACCTGTCCATGGTCATATAATAAATGGTGGGTACATATTTTTGCACCCTAATTTTTCTGATTCCAAAGTCTATAATCTTAACCACACTTAGTTCAGAGAGCCAACATGTTGCAAAGACAAGAATATGAACAGGAATATACATAGGACCAACGTCCTAGACACAAAGCCTGGTGGTGTAGTGGTTAAGCACAATGGCTGCTAATCAAAAGGCTGGCAGTTCAAATCAACCAGGTGCTCCTTGGAAGCTCTACGGGGCAGTTCTACTCTGTCCTACAGGGTCGCTATGAGTCAGAATCGACTTGACAGCATTGGGTAATGTCCTAGACATTAAGTATCTACAAGGGCTAGGAAAACTGGAGATATCTGAAGGAGAGACCACTCATGGTAAGGGTAGCCCAGCAGTAGGCTTTCATTGGTTAATGTATAGTCTGTACACTAAAATAGGTACTGAAGACTTCTGCTAAGTTTGTGGGCATGATAGGTTATAACTTCAAAGGGAGAAGGGATCCCTTTTACAGCCTTCCCTGGGTAGAAAATAGGCCATGATGACATATGATCACAAAATTCTATTGCATGTATTAAGATTATAGAAGAGAAACTAGGGATCTATAAGAGTTAGAAATCATAGGCACTATAAAGCTTGGTATTCAGGATAAAGTCGAGGATTACACTGCTGTAGCAAATCCCCAGGGACCTGTAAGGTGTCCCAGTTATTCTGCTGATAAGAGGCATAGCATCCTAAGTATTGCTTATATATCTCACTGGAACACTTTGTCAGTTAGGATTAAAGATCGTAAGCAGAGGAAGATGTCCTTATATTTGAAGGATATCAAAAAGGGCACACAGTAAAAAAAAAAAAATATGAACTGAGTTCTATGGTCAAAAAAATCATGGGGCACGATAACTTTGGGGGGAGAAGAGTAAAAGCACAGAGCAGGAGAAAAAAGTGGATCATTTTTGTAAGCATATCTACCAAGACAAGAAGCCTGGGATCCTGGGCTGCCCAGAGCCAATCAGCGATTGGTAGGTGTAGGGAATATCTGTGCTTTCCAGTCCAGTCTTCTTATGCTCAGCTGTAGTAGGTGATAACAGGTGTTGCTTCGTATCAGAATAGGCAGTGGAAGAATTTGTTCAGCCCCAAGATTACACTAAAAGAATATGAAGGTTGAGCTGTAATAGGAGTTCCCAGAGTCACCAGCAGATAACTAGAAAACCAAAAATCAAACCCAGTGCCGTCAAGTCGATTCTGACTCATAGCGACCCTATAGGACACAGTAGAACTGCCCCATAGAGTTTCCAAGGAGCGCCTGGCAGATTTGAACTGCCAACCCTTTGGTTAGCAGCCATAGCACTTAACCACTACGCCACCAGGGTTTCCAGGTAACTACAAGCCACAGTAACTAAGTAACAGGTTATCACTAAAGGAGCCTCCATCTAGGATTGATTCTATGACTGGCATAGATAGCTGCACAAAGGATAATGAAGTTGGTATGAATGGTTTCTAGACTATAGATTGCATTGCAAGGTACAGCGGTTTGTGAAAGATTACAAAATCTTCTTATGGTCTGATATTTGCGATACTGGGTTGGGACGTTGGTGTGGTGGTACCTGATCATGGTACGGAGATCATATAGCAGTCAAACTACAGGATTCTGGTCCCTGACTACTGCTCTTTGCCCTCTCCTTCTCTGGGCTCTGAACGTTCTGTTTTCTGTCTTCTGGGGACCTTTGTACATGTACTCCTCTAAGGAGAATGCTCCCCATCTTTCCCCCATCGTATTTTCTTGGTTAACTCCTAGTCTTCCCTCAAGTTTCAGCTGAGAATTAACTTTCTCAGGGAAGTTCTATCTAACCTCCCAGATAAAATCGGTTCTCTCTGTTCTAAATTCTTATAATGATATGCTTCTCCTCCATAGCCCTTAAATAGTATATTTTTTTGTGATTCTATGGTTAATACCTGTCTCTTCATGTAGACTATTAAGTTCTAAAAGGTAGAGATATGTTCTTTTCTTAATTTTATACTTTTGGTATACCATTGTATCTCTAGCACCATAACAGCACTCAACAACAACAATAAAATGAAGGGCTGATTGAATCCATGAGGTATAATTACTATACATCTAATGGTGGCGCAAATGGTTAACATGCTTGGCCGCAAACTGAAAGGTTGGATGTTGAACTCCACTCAGAGTCTCCTTGGAAGAAAGGCCTGATGACCTAGTTCCAAAAAACCAGCCACTGAAAACCCTATGAAGCACAGTTTTACACTGACACACGTGGAGTTGCCATGAGTCAGCACTGACTCGATGATAACTGTTGTTTCTTTTAATTCCAACAACTAAATAAACAATCTTCTTTGTTCTAAGCATTGATGGTAGCTCAGAACCATCACTAAATGCTCATGCTGGATATTGATGGGATGGGGTTTTTGGACCTACCGTGAGTAGTACAGGAGCCTGGTGGTGCATTGGTTAAGCACTTGGCTGCTAACCAAAAGGTTGATGGTTTGAACCCACCAGCCACTCGGTGGGAGAAAGCTGTGGCAGTCAGCTTCCATAAAGATTACAGCCTTGGAAGTCCTATGGGGCAGTCCTACTCTGTCCTACAGGATGTCTATGAGTTGGAATCAACTTGAGGGCAACGGGTTTATGAGCAGTACAAAGTAACAGATTCAAAGTGTATAGCACTACTTGTTCAATAAAGTGCTCTGTCAAATTTATTTGATCCTTAATGCAGTCTTAGAAGGACTGGTAATATCATTTACATATTACAGATTGGCACACTGAGGATTAGAAAGCAAATGATTTGTTTTAATGCAATAAAGCTGTTAAATGGTAGAGTAGCACCTCTAACCTAACTTGTTTGAGTCCTAACCCATTTCCCCTTCAAAACAGTAGTATTTATAAAATAAGTCTTCATGTAATAAGACCATAAATATAAAAGATTTCATTACATATTTTTCATGTAAATTAAAATATACTCACTCCATGCCTATATAATACCCTCACTCTATAAACAGATAAATTTCATACTTAAAAACCCATTGCCATCGAGTCATACTTGGTATGCTCAATACTCCTTATGATTGTCTTTTATTTATATATTCCAGTGTTGACTGAGATACAATCTTGAGCACTGTAATTTCAAAACTAGGTTGTATACCAGAATCACTGAAGGGAGCTTTATACAAATGTAGGGTAGCCCATCGGTTAGCACTTGGAATCACTGCTAAAGGTAACACTAGGATGAAATAGATATGGTCCTTATCTTCAATGAACTTAAAATTGTGTTTTTTTGTTTGTTTGCTTTTGCTTTGTTTTGTTTTTTTATTGTGGTAAAATACATATAACAAACCATTCGCCATTTCAATCATTTTACGTGTACAATTCAGTGACATTAATCACATTTACCATGTTGTGCAACCATCACCACCATCTATTTCCGATATCAATTCCAATTTGTCATCGCCTTTCACAGAAACTCAGTGTACCTTTAGCAATAATTTTCTCTTTCCCCCCTCACCCACTCCTGCTAATCACTAATAAACTTTGGTCCCTATGCATTTTCTTATTTCAGGTTTCTCATATGCAGGATAATACAATATGTGTCCTTTTGTAACTGACTTATTTCACTCAGCATAATGTTTTCCAAGTTCATCCATGTCTTAACATCATGAGAATTTCATCTGTCTTTATGGCTGAATAACATTCCATTGTATGTATACAGCACGTTTTGTTTATCCATTCATCTATTGATGGACATTTAGTTTGTTTCTACAAACTTAAGAGTTTAATAAGGGAAATATGAACACCTCTATTCATATAAACAACTTTGACAGAAAAACGACATGGGTAAGAAACTAGGCTTTGGATTTTGACTAACATGCATTCAAATCCCAGCTCTTCCATTTACTAGCTCTGTGACATGTAGCAAGTTATTTTTCTGAGCCTCAATGAACTCATATATAAATGATAATAATAGTGACTCCAAACTTACAGAATATCCACCAGAAAGCAATCACTCGAAACTTAAAACAATACTAGTAACATATACCTTAATAAATGTGCAACATTATATGAAAATTCAAAGCAGAAAAATTACTTTTGTCATAAAGGGTTTTGGACATTAAAGCCTACTCACTCGGATCATGTTGTACTCTTCACATGTGACTATGATATGAGGTTCATGTCTTTCCTTAATTATGAGGAGATAGCATAAGAATAATTATAATAATGATTCCTTACAAGAAATGGTAAGGAAAAAAGAAGCCACCCTCTTATGAGCATTTTTATTATGAGTCTGGGCAGTAAACTGAGACCTTAACACTTAATACATCACCTATCATTAAAAAAAATAAAATTTGTTTATGAAAAGAAAAAAGAATAAGGGGATATAGAGAGATGACAGATATATCCAACTTTTCCAGACTGCAAAATTTCATATAAAAATTTGATAACAGATAAAGTCCCAGCATAAAATGTACAAACAAATTAGAACAAATAACAGACATCTGGTGGGAATGTAAAATGGTACAACCACTTTGGAAAACGATATGGCACTTCCTTAAAAAGTTAGAAATAGAAATACCATACAATCCAGCAATCTCACTACTTAGAATATAACCTAGAGAAATAAGATCTGTCACACAAATAGGCATATATACAAACAGATATATCCACACCCATGTTGATTGTGGAAACGCTGGAGGTGTAGTTATTAAGTGCTACAGCTGCTAACCAAAAGGTCAGCAGTTTGAATGCACCAGGCACTCCTTGGAAATCCTATGGGGCAGCTCTATTCTGTCTTATAAGGTCACTATGAGTCAGAATCAGCTCGATGGCAATTGATTTTTTTGTTGTTGTTGTTGTTCATTCCATCATTATTCACGATAGCAAAAAGGTGGAAACAACCTAAATGCCCATCAACAGATGAATGGACAAGCAAATTATGGTACATACACAAAATGGAATACTATGCAACAATAAAGAACAATGGTGAATCTGAGAAACATCTCACAACATGGATGAATATGGTGGACATTACACTCAATGAAGTCAGTCAGTCACAAAAGGACAAATATTGTATGAGACCAGTGTTACAAGAACTCAGGAAAAGGTTTACACAGAGAAAAAAAATTCTTTGATGGTTAGGAGGGGGGTGAGAATCACCAACTAGATAGTAGACACATGTCAACTTTAGTGACGGGAAGGACAACACACAGTATAGGGGAAGTAGCACAACTGGACCAAAGCAAAAGCATAGATGTTTCCTAGACACATCCAAACACTTTGAGGGACTGATTAGCTGGGGTTGAAGGCTGGGGACCAGAGTCTTGGGGGACATCTACTTCAATTGGCATAACACAATTCATAAAGAAAATGTTCTACATTCCACTTTCGTGAGCAGCATCTGGGTTCTTAAAAGCTTACGAGTGGCCATCTAAGATACATCTATTGGTCTCATCACATCCAGAGCAAAGGCGAACAGAGAAAACCAAAGACAGAAGGAAAATAGTAGCTCAGAGGACTGAAGGACCACATGAACCAGAGACTCCACCAGCTTGAGGCCAGAACTAGATGGTGCCCGGCGACCACCACCGACATCTCTGACAGTGATCACAACAGAGAGTCCTGGGGAGAACAGGAGAAAAATGTACAACACGATTCAAATTCAAGAAAAAAGACCAGACTTATTGGTCTGACAGAGACTGGAGGAATCCCCGAGACTCCAGCACCTGGACAGTCCGCTAACCCAGAACTGAAACGATTCTCGAAGCCCACTTTTCAGAGAAAGACTAGAAAGGCCTATAAAACAAAAAATTACACATGTGAGGAATGTGTTTCTTAGTTCAATCAAATATACAAGATCAAATGGGCAACTCCTGTCCTAAAAAGAAGACTAGAACGCAGGAAGGGACAGGAACTGGACAAATGGATACAGGGAACCCAGGGTAGAAAGGGGGAGCATGCTGTCACATTGTGGGGATTGCAAACCATGTTACAAAACAATACGTGTATAAATTTTTGAATGAAAAATTAACTTGATCTATAAACTTTCACCTAAAGCACATTAAAACTTAAAAAAGATTTTTGATTAAAATTGTAAGATGCAATAAAATTGGTTTGTTTATTTATTTCTTTTGAGGATTCACTTCCAGTTCCAGAATGATGACCTAAATATTTCATTTTACTTTTTTTGTAGGTACTTCCACTTGGAAAATAGCAATATCCCACCTCTTATTCAGGTGATGTCAGATCCTACTATCTGAGTCGCCATTGTGACGCTTTCACTACTAAAGATGGAGGTTCACATAAACTAGGCAGAAATAGAGGATGCCATTTAAAAGGAAATGTCATACACTAATTGAATTGTAAAGCCATGACTCATGACAATAATTGAGTTGTTAATGGCTCTAAAAGAACTTGCCCTGGAATGATCAAGTCCCTTCTGACCAGCTCTGCCACCTGCTCCCCCTTCACACAATTTCTAATTATTGAGTTTCTTCTGCTATTGTTTTATTTATTTTTACTTCAAAATTGAAATTTTACATTTTAAGCGCTATTTTACAAGTCCATTAAAAAAATAAACACAGAGGAAAGATATTTATTTATATAATCTTTGTTAGGATAACATTACTGGCTTTCTATTAGTATATCCATGACGACAGCCACCTTTCTACTCTATTAAATTAAGGCGTCTAATTAATCTGATTAAATTTTTCATACAAAAGTTTCATTGAATACTCACTTCAATCACATACCCATACCCAGCAATGTCATAGGTGCTAGGAAAACAAAGAATAAGGGATTGATTCTATCTTAAAATCCTGAAATTCTGCTTGCTTGTTTGTTTTGTCTGTTTCTAAGACAATAGTGAGTCACTGATTTTTTTTCTGATATTTTACTCAGACTATTTCTTTTAAGAATCGCATTATCAGTATAAAGAGAATATTGTTTTAATTGGTTTAGTACTGGAAGATTAATGTAAGACAAGTAATGGATATAATATAAATACATAAAAAAGAAAACAATTATAGACCATAACCTAGAACCCCATTTACTGCCCATCCTTAGTTGTGGTTTAAGACTTCAGTTTTATTTTTAGCAGCGTGAACTACTAAATCACAAACCCAGAAAATTGTTAAAACTGAATAAGTGCTCCTTTTAAAATGAGGAATGGAGGAAAAAAGAGAAAAGTTTTTGTGAATATTACACTAGGCAACATACATGTATTTTATTATTCATAACTACCCAAGGCTGTTTTTTTTTTTTTTTTTACCCAAGGCTGTAGTTGCCATAATCCCTATTTTGGCAAAGAGAAAAACTGAGACTCTAGAAAGTGAAATACCTTGCCTAATATCCTAATATAAAATGACAAGGCTGAGATTGGAATGCACAGCTGTATAGCTGCAAGACCTCAGCTTTTCCCGTTCCACTATATTGTCCCATAGACAGCAGAAATGAGCTACAAGTGCCTTTGACAGCAGAAAGAAATAAAAATGTAAGTTTTAGAAATTTAAAGCATATTTATATTAGAACGATGTTTACAAAGTACCAAACATTTTCAATAATCTATTGAATTTTAATCACCTCCTTAGTTAATGACAACTAAAAAAAAAAAAGTATCCTTTTTAAACAATGCTTTCCAGAAAATTCTAGTAGTGCCTTTATGTTCCAACCCTCACATAATCAACAGTAAATTTATCTGTCTCCTGTGGAGTCTCATGTGTCAATGTGACCCAAGCTTTCCCTGGAGTTTCAAGCTGAGTCAGTTTGTTTCTCAAATGTGTGGAGGAACCATCTGCATCAGAGTAAATATGAAACTCTGACAAGTACTCAGCACTATTGAACTGGAATTTTTGAGAAAGGGACCTGAGAGTCTGCATTTTAGCAATTACCAGCAATTTTTCTGAGACAGATGGCCCCTGAAGAACCTGTTGAAGCTGAATTTTAATACACACTAAAGTGTAAGAACCACTTATCAAAGAGAGGGGAAACATAGCTCAATGGTGGTGATTAAAACTACTTAAAATCACTTTGATTTTTGATATGATCGTCAGTCTTAGAGATAGGGACTACAACTAATATTTAACATTCCAAAACCCAATGGCTGATTTTATGAGTCCTAAAAAAAAAAAAAAAAAATTTTTTTTTTTTAATAAGCTAATATAATTTCTGGAAACATTACAGTATTCATTTTTATCTTAACATTCTAGTAGTATAAAATACATGCATCTTTGCACATGTAGGAATTATAAAATATGTTGAGTCTTCATTTTAATTATTGCCTTAGGTAAAAAATAGTTACAAATGAAACTTCACTTTAGCAAAGGTCTTTTAAGGATCTAACCCTTACGATGAACCCTTGTCTCAGTCGAGATTCCTTTTCATTTCTCCTTTTTACTCTGTCTGAACACCAAGACAGTTTTTCTACAATCAGCTCTCAGAGAAAAACATCTAAGTATAGTGCACTGGTACAGTTGCTAAGGTAACCACCATCTGCTAGTCTGTTAAAAGTTTTGAGTTCACAGGCATCTTAAACCACCTTCCTGAAACATCCAGCATAAAAGGCACTGCCGGAGAAATTTGGGCTCTCTTGTATTGGTTTTACATCTCAGACTAGAGAGTGTATGACATCAAAAATGGCTGATATTTTTAGTTTACAATTTTCATTGTGCTTCAACCACTGGTAGAAGACTAGATGTGTTCTAAAATGGAACTGTGGATGAGCTCATCTTGATTCATTCAGTGATTTTAGCCCCCCTTTGACTTGGATACTGGTATATAACATTGCACTTCGAGATTTTTTTTTTTTCCCCTAGCAGCAGATGTTCAAAACATGAGAATAACATATTTTTTTTTGGAAAAGAAGCAGCAGTTTCAGCCGGCAATGTTATCTTTTTTTACACGTGGTAAAGCTGGAAAACTCAGTGAATCCTGTGAGAGCTGGAACTCGATAGGACTGCCTTGTTTTACCGGGTCTCCCAAGTTTCCACCTTTGACAGGTAAGAGTCTTATCACTTTTCTATCTCTCCTTTTAATGGAAAATATTTGTGTTTTCCTTCTGTGACATGTTTTGGCCTTACACAGGTTCCAGCTTTCGCAGGTTTTAATGTAGTATGTCGAGAGTGTTGAGATCTACGTTCAATTCTGTTGATGATGAAGTCTTTGATAATGTTCTCAACCTCACTGCTTCCTTAAATCTTCTGTTAGTCCAGTCCTAAATCCACGATCACCCTTAGTATTCACTTTCTATTATTCTGGTTTCAGTTGAGCACTTTCAGAGAAAGTTATGGAACCCTGTAAATTTGGCCCACTGCTAATTCAGGTTTATTAATCTCAGTTTCAGTTCCACCACCAGTCTGTCAGTTTGTCACACTGTGGTGGCTTGCATGTTGCTGTGATGATGGAAGCTATGCAACCAATATTTCAAACACCTGTAGGGTCATACAAGGTACAAACGTTTCAACGGAGTTCTAGACTAACACAGACTAGGAAGAAGGACCTGGCAGTCTAATTCTGAAAAAAATGGCCAGTAAAAACTTTATGAATAGCAGTGGAACACTGTCTGATACACTGCTGGAAGATGAGTCCCTCAGGTTGGAAGGCACTCAAAATACAACTGAGTTGACCTTGATGTGGATGGAGTCAAGCTTTCTGGACCTTAGTTTGCTGAGGTGGCATGACTCAAAAAAGAGAAGAAACAGCTGCAAACACCCAATAATAATAGGATTGTGGGATGTACAAAATATGAATCTAGGAAAATTGGAAGTCATCAAAAGTGAAAAGGAACACATAAACATTGATATTCTAGGCATTAGTGAGCTGAAATGGAATGGTACTGGCCATTTTGAATCAGACAGTCATATGGTCTACTATGCTGGGAATGAAAAACTGAAGAGGAATGGTGTCACATTCATCATCAAAAAGAATATTTCTTTTTTTTATTTTTTGATATGTTTAAGATGAAGGTTTACGTAGCAAATTAGTTCCTCACTAAATAATACATACACATATTGCTTTGTGACATTGGTTGTCAACTCCACAACTTGTCAACACTCTCCCCTTCTTGACCTTGAGTTCCCCATTTTCATTCATCTACCTTTCTTGTTCACTCCTTCCTTCTTGTCCTTGCCCCTGGGATAGTGTACCCATTTAATCTCTTATACATGGTTGAGCTGCACATATTACTGTTTGTTTTATGGGCCTGTCTGATCTTTGGCTGAAGGGTGAACCTCAGGAGTGACTTCAACACTGAGTTAAAAGGGTGTCTAGGACCATACTCTTGGGGTTTCTCCAGTCCCTGTCAGACCAGTAAGTCCAGTCTTTGTGAGTTTGAATTTTTCCTACATTTTTCTCCAGCTCTTTCCAGGACCTCTATTGTGATCCCTGTCAGAGCAGTCAGTGGTGGTAGCCAGGCACCATCTAGTTGTACTGGACTCAGGCTGGTGGAGGCTGTGGTAGTTGTGATCCATTAGTCCTTTGGACTAATCTTTCCATGGTATCTTTGATTTTCTTCATTTTCCCTTGATCCAGACAGGATGGGAACAGTGGAGTATCTTAGATGGCTGTTCACAAGCTAGTAAGACCCCACACAGCAGTCACCATGGTAGGATGTAGAACTTTTTTTTTTTTTTTTTTTTTTTTAGTAAACTAGCCTATGCCAGTTGAGCTAGATACCTCCCGAGACCATGGCCCCTAGCCCTCAGCCCAGTAATTTGGTTCCTCAAAAAAGAACAATTCAAAATCTATCCTGAAGTACAATGCTGCTAGTGCTAGCATAATATCATACAAGGAAGACCAGTAAATACAACTATGATTCAAATTCCCTCACCAACCACTAATGCCAAAGATGGAAATTGAAGATTTTAACCAACTTCTGCAGTCTGAAATTGATCAAACATGCAATCAAGAAGCATTGATAAATACTGGGAATTGGAATGTGAAGTTGGAAATAAAGAAGTATTAGTAGTTGACGGCACTGGGTCTGGTGGGAGAAGTTGGAAAATATGCTTTGATGATGGAAATGATTCCAGACATCACATGATTAAATTTTGCAAGTCCAGGGGCTTAGTCATTGCAAATACCTTTTTTCAACAACTTAAATGTCAGTTATACACATGGACCTTGCCAGATGGAATACACAGGAATTAAATTGATTACATCTGTGGAAAGAGACAATGGAAAAGCTCAATATCATCAGTAAGAACAAGCCCCAGGCTGACTGTGGAACAGACCATCAGTTGTTCCTATGCAAGTTCAAGTTGAAGCTGAAGAAAATTAGAACCAGTCCACAAGAGCTAAAATACGACCTTGAGTATATCCCACCTGAATTTACAGACCATCTCAAGAATAGATTTGATGCTTGAACACTAATGACTGAAGACCAGGTGAGTTGTGGAATAACACTAAGGACATCATAAAAGAAGAAAGCAAAAGATCAAAAAAAGAAAAGACCAAAATGGATGTCAGAAGAGACTCTGAAACTTGCTCTTGAACATCGGGTAGCTAAAGCAAATGGAAGAAGTGATAGAGTAAAAGAACTGAACAGAAGATTTCAAAGGGAGGCTTGAAAAGACAAAGTATAATGACGTGTGCAAAGACCTGGAGTCAGAAAACCAAAAGGAAAGAACATGCTCTGCATTTCTCAAGCTGAAAGGACTGAAGAAAAAATTCAAGCCTTGAGTTGCAATGTTGAAAGATTCTATGGGAAAAATAACAAACGGCACAGGAAGCATCAAAAGAAGGTGAAAGGAACACACAGAATCACTATACTAAAAAGAATTAGTTGACGTTCAACCATTTCAAGAGATGCATATGATCAAGAATTGATGATACTGAAGGAAGAAGTCAAAGCTGTACTGAAGGCATTGGGAAAAAACAAGGCTCCAGGAATTAAATGAATACCGACTGAGATATTTTAACAAATAGATGCAGTGCTGGAGGTGCTCAGTTGTCTATGCCAAGAAATTTAGAGAACAGCAGCCTAGTCATTTTACTGGAAGAGATACATATTAATGTCCATTCCAAAGAAAGATGATCCCACAATATCATTAATATTACACACAAGTAAAATTTTGCTGAAGATCATGCAAAAGCACTTGCAGCAGTACCCTGACAGGAAGCTTCCAGAAATTCAAGCCAGATTCAGAAGAGGATGTGCAACAAGAGATACCACTGCTGACGTCAGATGGATCTTGGCTGAAAGCAAAGAATACCAGAAAGATGTTTACCTGTGTTTTATTGACTCTGCAAATACATTTGACTGTGTAGATCATAACAAATTATGGATAACATTGCAAAGAACAGCAATTCCAGAACACTTATCGTGTTCATGAGAAACCTGTACATGGACCAAGAGGCAGTCCTTTGAACATAACAAGAGGATACAGTGTGGTTTAAATTCAGGAAAGATATGTGTCAGGGTTGTATCCTTTCATCATGCTTATTCAATCTGTATGCTGAGAAAATAATCCAAAAAAGTGGATTATATGAAGAAGAAAGCAGCATGAGGACAGGAAGAAGACTCATTAATATCCTGTATTATGCAGATGACACAACCTTGCTTGCTGAAAGTGAAGAGGACTTGAAGCACTTACTGATGAAGAACAAGGACTATAGCCTTCAGTATGGATTACATCTCAACATGAAAACAAAAATCCTCACATTAAGCAACATCATGATAAGCACAAAAAAGACTGTAGTTGTGAAGGATTTCATTTTACTTGCATCTACAATCAATGCCCATGGAAGCAGCAATCAAGAAATCAAAGCATAGAATTGGGCAAATCTGCTGCAGAAGGCCTTTTAAAATGTTAAAAAGCAAAGATGTCACTTTGAGGACTAAGGTACACCTGACCCAATCCATGGTGTTTTCAATTGCCTCATATGCATGCAAAAGCTTGGCAGTGAATAAGGAAGACTGAAGAACTAATGCCTTTGAGTGATGATGTTGAAGGAGAATACTGAATATACCACGGACTCTCAAAAGAACAAATTTGTCTTAGAAGAAGTATAGCCAGAGTACTCCTTAGAAGCAAGGATGGAAAGACTTTGTCTCATGTACTTTGGACATGTTATCAGTAGAAATCAGTCCCTGAAGAAGGACACCACGCTTGGTACAGTAGAGACTCAGTGAAAAAGAGGAAAACCCTCAGTGAGATGGACTGACACAGTGGCTACAACAATGGGTTCAAGCTAACAATTGTGAAGACGGGGAAGGACCTGGCAATGTTTTGTTCTGTTATACACAGGGAAATTATGAGTCAAAACTGACTTAATGGAACCCAACAATAACAACAATTTCAGTTGGGTTCTTCCCATTTCTTAGTAATCCTTTCATTCACCTTTTATTGATCATGTAGCACTACTGCTCAGAGCAATTAGTCTAACCAGCCCCCCAACTTCACACTACAAATCCATTACTTTCTCTTTCTTCCATTGTTTCTCCTTGTTCAATACCCATAAGGCTTTAATCCTAACTTCCATTAATTCTGTTCTACTGAAACTTCACTCCAAAATGATATGCTCATCACAAAACACAATTGAAATAAATTATTTCTGCTTTATTTGACCATTAGTTTTTATGTCTCTGTTGACTCTTAAATTTGTCTCCTTTACTTTTATTTACTGATTCCTCAATGAAATACAATTGAACAAATAAGCATTATGACTCTACTACTATCCTGTCCTTATACTAGGCCCTGGAGATGAAATAATAAATATGCTTGATAAAGCCCTTACCCTCATGGCATCTACAATCTAGTAAGGAAGGCATACAATTAAAAATTACTCACAATATTAAAAAATTAGTAGTGCAGGGTACAATGAATACATACAATAAGTGGATCTAATCTAATCTAGGTACCAGGGATCGTCTTCATAAGGAAGTGTCTATAGCCTCCTTAAACATCATTCACACCATCTTGTCACCATTATCATTAAAAGATGTTTCCAAAAATTTTTTAGCAATGATAAAAATTTAAAATATATTTATGGTGTTTTGAACCTTTGTACACTGATAATAATTGTGTATGACTGAAAGAAATAAAAAAAAAAAAAGTGTGATCAATAAAAGACTTCCAAGTGTAAACTGTTCTTTATATTAAGATAAAATTGTGTGAGGAAAGTGGCCTGCAAGGAAAATTTCAAGAAGAATACAGAAAATTTTAAAATTTCCTCATTTAAATTGGGCTTGTACATATATTTTTAAATGGAAGTCAGTGGGTTTCAATTTATATTCCATCTATTACATTTAAAAGAGTGATGTAACAGTTTTATGTAAAATCAATACTTAGAATATGCTGAAAATGTCCTTATGTAAGATATAATGAAAAATCAAGATGTGAATTAGATCACAATATTTACCAAGAATCCTAGGTCAAAAATCTTATAGCATGCATTTAAAAGTTTATTTAAAAGTTGTGATTAAGCAGTTCGATAAGCAGTTATATAAGACTCTGCCCTGATCCTCAAGTTGCTTGTAATCTAGAAAGGCATTACAATGTCTTTGTACAAAGAGTTAACGGAGTCTATCTAAAGTCTCAACACTGTTCAGTGGTGGAATCTAAGAACCAGGTTGCATGGTGTATTTTCTTTTTACTCTACTAGAATGCTTCCATACTCTATTCTTCTTTGCTCAAAATATGACCTGTTGTTGAGCAACTTAATAGTCCACTTAGAACTGGCAGATACAAGCTTGATGAATTAAGTCTCTTCCATTATCTCCAGGCATTTCCTGGGTCCACTTCCAAACTCTGGATTGGCCACAGATTCAGGCATTTGAATTGTTTTTATATCTTGGATTGTCAGAAATGAATTGGAATGGCCCCAGAAGTCTAAGCGTAAAGTGTACACTTAATGGCTCACTCATTAAAATGGACTCTGACACAGTTTTCTTCTATGTGTTCACCAACACACACACACACACGCACAGAAACATATATGTGAAAATATAAGTAGTCACTAAACTCAACACCAAACCCACTGCCAAAGAGTAGATTCCAAATCATGGTGACCCTATAGGACAGAGTAGAACTGCCCCCTAGGGTTTCCAAGGCTGTACATTGTTATAGAAGCCGACTGCCACATCTTTCTCCCACAGAGCGGCTGGTGTGTTTGAACCACTGAACTTTCAGTTGACAGCACAGTGCTTAATCCCTGCGCCACCAGGGCTCCTTAAGTAGTGGCCACTATGCCCCCAAAATGAAAGAACATCCCTAATAAAATATCAGACCAAAGATAATAAAATGCACCATGCCTCTTTTTTCTGTTTTGTAACTGATTATCTGTCAGAGAGAAAAAAAAAAAAAAAAGAGGGGGAACATTGCACATCAGCTGCTCACAATCTTTCTGCCTGGAATAGTAGTAAACAGAACTGACCAGAGATAAAAACCAAAAAAAAAAAAAAAAAAAAACCCAGGACCAGAGATAAGGCATTAGGAAATGTTAGTATGAAAAATCAAATTCTGTAAGCAGACCAGAAGCTGCATATGCTAATACCTGCAGGATATTACTGATATTGTTAGTATAAGACACACAAAGGAAAACAAGATAGTGAAGATGCAAAGAATGTTATGGACGCAAAATCCCACTGAGAGGCAGCCTTGAGTCATCGACATGCATAGGCTTAGTTTTCTTTTTTCCCCATTTTTTTTATATGCTCATGTACTACAATGTAATTCTTAATTAGAAAAGGGGATTTGTGATTTGAAAACTTTATCAAAGTTTTTAAACAGAAAACCATTTTTAAGATAGAGAAATAGGCAGCGGCGTAGTATTAAGAGTTCGTACCATGAAATCAGACGGACCTGGTAAAATCCTGACCTCACTCACTCACTAATGATCTGGGATAAGTTACTTTAGCCATTTAAGCTCAGTTTTCTCACCTGTAAGTGGGGATAATAATAAACTGAAATCATACACACAAAGTAATTAGCACTTATCACTGATATTGAGGCTTAAAACATCCTAACAAATCAAAGTCTGATAATTTAAATTCTACGTGTATAGAAAAGGCATAAAACAAATTTGTTAAAAAAGATACAAACTGCAACCAACTTTAAAAAGAAGTCTCTGATTTTAATGAAAAAAACAGCCCTTAACAATCACTTTGGTTAGGCTCCAGATATTTGCATCAGGACACTTAAAATTAGGCCTGATGGAAAAAGAGGGATTCCATATCTAAATAGTGGAATCAATCAATTTCTCTCCAATTAAACATTGACTTTCAAAATCTAGACATTTGTGTCCAGTAGGCAGCGCTAGAAAAGCATCACCACACTGGTTAGCAATAACAGGCCACAGCTATTATTACATGTAATAATACAGTATACATGTTCAAAACGTTCTCAAGTTTCTTAGCACTCCAAATAGCAAGAGTAGAAGACAGGCAAACTATACTCAGTGTTTTTAATTTTTTTCTATTTCTACTCTGTTAGGTATAACAACAATTCTAAAAGTTGTTAATGGATCCTACTCCCCATTAGGCTTAGAGACCACACAGAGCAGTTTAATAAACACTGAACCTAATTATCTTACTAATGAGGTTTCAAACAGATTGGCAACGACCTGACAAAAAGCTACGCTTACAGTTCTCAGAGGCTTACTCGAGGGGAGATCTGAAACTTCAGAGCCATTCCAAAAGGCTCTCGGGAAGACAAAAATATTAAACTTGATAATTAGGTAGGAAGGGTAAAAGTGGGTAGGAAATAAAGATATAAAAGAAATAAACAATGGTGTGTGTGTGTGTGTGTGTGTGTGTGTGTGTGTTAGGAGGAGTATCTTAAAGATACAGCTGGGGAATGTATCGCTGAAGACAGTAAATGAACAAAGGGAAGAAACGAAGTTGAGTTCACCACCACACAATGCAGTTGGAAAGATCGATCGGCAGATGGCACACATGCCAGGAAACCTGTTTCACTGCACAAAAGAATTGCTCTAAGACACTTTACAAATTTCATGGCATGTCACCCGCTGCTTATAGGAAGCACAGATAAAAGATTTATACATAATTAACATGTTTGATTTTTTTCAGTAACCCATTCACAAAATAGTCATTTTTCAATGAGAACACAGCAAGAATATTATGCTCCATGTAAGTACAAAGTAGTTTTAATTAAAAACACTAACTTTAGAATCTTGAAAAGGAAAAACAAAATTGGAGGATTGATATTACCTGATTTTAAAACTTACTATAAAGCTAAAATAATGAAGACAACTGTAGTTCTCGTATGAGGACAAACAGATCAACATAACAGAGTAGAGAGGCCATAAATAACCCAAATGATTTTTGACAAAAGTGTCAATGGAATTCACTGGAGAAAGAAAATTCTTTCAACAAATTGTGCTGGATTTGAACTTTGATTCAGACCTCAGGCCATATGCAAAACTCAAGGTGGATTAGAGACCTAAATGTAAAAACTAAGCTAAAAAGCTCTTAGAAGAAAACATAGAAAAATATCTTGGTGATCAGTTAGGAAAAGATTTCCTAGGCAGAACACACAAAAAATTAACCATAAAAGAAAAATTACAACAAACCTGACTTTATCAAAATTTAAAACTTCTGCTCATCAAAAGACATTGAGAAAATGAAAACACAGCCCATAAAATAAGAAAATACTCGCTATACATATTGCATACTTGTATCCAGATTATCAAAAGAATACCTATGAACAATAACTAAACAAGTCAGTTTAAAATAATCTAGCAACTTGGACAGATACTTCATGGAAGAGTGTATATGAATGCCAATAAACCATGAACACATGGTCATCATCGTCATAAGGGAAATGAAAATTAAAACCACCGTTAGATATCACTTTACGCCCACTAGAATGTCTAAAATTAAAAATACTAATACCACCAAATATTGGAGAAGATGCAGAGCAATGGGATTGCTCAGACACTGCTGGTGGAAGTGTAAAATGAATATCTGTGGAAAACCATTTGGCAGTTTCTTTTAAAGTTAGTCATATACATACCTTATGATCCACCAATTCCATGCCTAGGCGTTTACACAAAAGAAATAAGACTATATGTCTCCAAGTATTATACACATCATTAATACTCATCAACAGGAGAAAAGATATACAGTTGTTACATGTTGACACAAAGGAATACTATTCAGCAATAAAAAAGGAACAAACTACTGATAAACACTAGATGGATGAATCTGAAAACATTATGCTCAACAGAAGCCAGAGATAGAAACATAACTACTGCATAACCCCCTGCTGCAATGTTCAAGGACAAACAAAACCATACTATAAAGATAGAAATCAGAGGAATGGCTGTCTCTGAGAGAAGGGTGGGGTAGATTGGAAAGACAGAGGTGATCTGTATCCTGATGGGGTACGGGTCACATGTGTGTATACACGCATCAAAATTCACTGAACTTTACACTTAAGATCTGTGAATGTGTCTGTTTGAAATTAAAACAGAAAGCCTGTGTCAGAAACCTATCTAGGGGGAAAAAGCTGATGATTTAACGTTACATTTTGTTCTTACCTCCTGTCAACTGCAAAAGTTACTCACATGCAGGTGTTTAAAACCAGGTGAGACAACATGAAGAATGTAATCAATGCCCCTGAATTATACATGTGGAAACTGTTGAACTATTTTAAAAAATAGTGAGATTGCCTTTCCAATTACATTAATAAAACAGAAAAACCTATTTATTTCTGTGACAAAGTCAGACCTCACCATACTGAAGACTCATACCAGCTATTGTCCTTATGGTTGGTACTCTTTTCCATGAATTCACAGGACACAAAAGGAATACCAAAGGCTTCCTGGGACAGAATTGCTATTCAAAACAGGTTCAACATATTTGACATCACTAACATAAACAACTGTGACCTATCTGCCTCGCAGGTGCCCTAGTGGCACAATTAAGCACTCAGCTGCTAACCCAAAGGTTGGCAGTTTGAACCCACCCAGCAACTCTGTGGGAGAAAAGATCTGGCAATCTGCTCCCATAAAGAGTACAGCCTAGAAAACTCCATGGGGCAGTTCTACTCCATCGCACGAGGTTGCAACAGCACCTACCAACAACAGCAATATCTACCTTGCACCAAAAAGACATCTAAACCATGTTTATTGGTTTGAATGTTATTCTTAACTGAGTTTTAAATTTCATTGTTCAGAAGGGAGATGAAGTGAGCTGGCGAACCATACGACTCTACATTGAAATATTCCCCAAGCTGAAAGATGTATAGGGTGAAGACCTCATAGGAAAAGTGATTAAGCCAATCTTGGAGCTAAAAACAGTAAAGGAAGAAATGCAAGGGATATTTAGATATGCACCAACAACTTCAGAGAACATTAAAGGACAGATATAATCCCAGGTCCATGTGACAAAGAACGTGACTCAGAAAAAAAAGAAGAAATTCTGATCTCATAATCACAGTCAAGTACATTCTCCCACCTCTCTCCCCCACAAACACACACATTGACATAAAATTATCTATTCTGAAATTTCATCAGAAGCAAATCCAGACACTTGAAGCTCTAGATCCTGTTATTTCCTCTCTCCCTCCATCAATTAACAACTCCCTTTCTCCTGTTCCTTTTTTTTCCCCTTTCATTATAACAGCATGTAATTTCTATTGTTAAAAAGCTGTCCTATCATCTGTGCATCCCTTATATCTATAAAGCCTCTCCTTCCCTTCTCAGTTCAGCTATTGAAAGGAGAATGTGTGATGTTCACCTTCACACAGCCCATTTACTTCTGTATCCACTGTAATTAAACCTTCCTCCCACTAATCCAATGGCAGTACTACATCAAAAGTCAGCAACTATCTCTGAATTATCAGGCTTAGGGGTATATATATCACTGCTGATCCTATTTGACCCCACTGATATTTGGCAACATTGAATACTTCTTTCTCAAATCCATCTCTTCACTGGCTTCTCTGACACTGTCTTCTGTCTCCCTTCCTACCTCCCAGGTTACTTTATCCCAATCTTCTCAGCCTTCACTGGTTGGTCAGCCTCAGTGTTCCATCTCTAGTTTTCTCTTTTCATGCTATACATCCTCCTGAGAAATCTTTTTCACCACCCTGGAGTAAGCCAGAAACCCTGGTGGCATAGATGTTAAGAGCTACGGTTGCTAGCCAAAAGGTTGGCAGTTCAAAATCCACCAGGTGCTCCTTGGAAATCATATGGGGCAGTTCTACTCTGTCCTATAGGATTGCTATGAGTTGGAATTGACTCGACGGCAACAGGTTTGGTCTTTTGGGTTTTTTTTTTGGAGTGAGCCACCACTTAAAAATGGGTAGCCCTTCATTTTATTACTTTCCTTTGAGCCTCTCTCCCGAGCTTGACTTATGTACTTCCTTACCCAAAGTGAAGCAAACTCAACGTGACCAGGATGGAACTCATCTTCCCTTTCACCACCTTCTATGTGTTTTCTTAGTGAATGGTATCAAACTCTACCCATTCACTTGTAACATCTCCTAGGATTCAACCTCTCATTCATCTCATCACATTCAGTCAACAGCAAGTCTTATCAATACCTCCTTCATACTTTCCCCATAATCTCCCTGAGTACCCTCATAGAGGCCTTATCATCTCTCAGCTGGACCATTATAATATTTAAACGTATTACCTCAGAAATATTTCAATTTCATAGAGCTAAATATAAAGTCCTGAAATTGGATTAAAAACAAAGAAAAAGAGCCAGATTTATCAGATTGTAAATTCAAAATGAGTTCTCACTGACTAGTAACTGGTTAGAAGTCTAATCCACCACCTGTCTAGTTTGTCATACTGCGGCGGCTTGTATTTTTTACTATGATGTTGGAAACTATGCCACAAGTACTTCAAATACCAGCAGGGTCGCCCATGGTAGACAGGTTTCAACAGAACTTCCAGACTAAGACAGGCTAGGAAGACAGGTCTGGTGACGTACTTCTGAAAATTAGCCAACGAAAACCTTATGGATCACAACAAAATATTGCCTGATACTGTGTTTGAAGATGAGCTCCCTAGATTAGAAGGCATTCAAAATACACAGTGGCTGCTAAAAGGCCTAGAGTATACCAATGATCATGAAGATGGTGGAGGACCAGGCAGTGTTTTATTCTATTACACACAAGGTTGTCATTAGTCAGAGACAACTAGATATCAACTAACAACAAGTGTAATATAAACCAAAATCAAAACAAACCCAGTGCCGTCGAGTCAGTTCCGACTCATAGAGACCCTATGGGACAGAGTAGAACTGCCCCATAGAGCTTCCAAGGAGCGCCTGGCGGATTCGAACTGCCAGTGCTTCGGTTAGCAGCTGTAGCACTTAGCCACTACACCACCAGGGTTTCCAAGTGTAAAATAGACAATCATATTTAAGATGCTTTTGATTTCAAGTAAGTATGTCAATTTGAACTAGATGTTTTAAAACGTTTGGAATAATTTAAGTAATAATGGGATGTTTAAAGGCTAACAAATCAAAACTTCACAAGGCTCTAGAACCAGAAGTAGGAAAGCCTTCAGGAGCCTGGGTACCCTCTCTTCATCTCTTCTCTTTTTCTCTGTTTTTGTTTGTTTGTTTCCTTCTGATCTCTCTCGGACCAGATCTGTCTACTTCTTAGGGTACCATATGATAGAAGATGGCAGATACATTTCACCTGAGTTTTTATATATCTCTTAATTCTATTCACAAAAACAGACTGATTGGAATCAAATATATATAGAATTATGAGAAAGAGGGAAGCAGTGTCATTGAAAACACAAGCTGTGTAAATGAACTAGACAAATAAACACTAGCTAGAATTCTTAAGGGATTTGGCATAATTCCTTCAGCGGAGTATGGAATTCTTATGTCCCATTGTAGTCCCCAAAGAGAAAACCATATTAAGGCATGATATTCACAGTGATGACCTTGAGTGAGCAATAAAAGGTTAAACAATGTTTGTTGTCGTTGTCAGACCCTGACTCATGGCAACCCCATGTCTTAGAATTGAGATCCACAGAGTTTTCTTGGTGGTAATCTTTACGAAAGCAGATTGCCAAGCCTTTCTTCTGTGGTGCTGATAGGTGGGTTCCAACCACCAAGCTTTCAGTTGGTAGCCAAGTGCAAACTGTTTACACCACCCAGGGATCTCTAAACAATGCTTCTTTTCGCTGTTGTTGTGTGCCATGGAGTTGATTCCGACTCAAAGCGACCCTGTGGGACAGGGTGGAACTGTCTCATAGGGTTTCCTAGGCTGTAACCTTTTCGAGAGCAGACTGTCAGGTCTTTTCTCCCTTGAAGCAGCTGGTAGGTTAGAACCTCTAACCCTATGATTAGCAACCAAGCGCTTAACCATTGCGCCACCAGGGCTCCTTAAACAATACTTAGTACATTCTATTTCCTGAGTTAAATGTCTATGATACTTAAGATTTTCAGAGAAACAAAGAATTTCTATTAAAAATATCTTGATACAACCACTACATATTTAAATGCTTAAGTTTCAAAAGTTCCTTTATCCATCAGCCTGTGATGCTGAATGGATAAAGTATTCTGCCTCTGATCTTTTCTCAAATCAGGTAGGTTATACATTTTTTAAATGTAACATTATTATTACATCAAGACTATTGTAATATACCTATTCTCCTTTTCCTGCTGCAAAAGACCTCTTTAAAAGTGTTAAAAAGTAAAGATGTCACTTTGAGGACCAAGGTGCACCTGACTCAAGCCATGATATTTTCAATTGCCTCATTCACATGCAAAAGCTGGGTAATGAATAAGGAAGACTGAAGAAGAATTGATGCATTTGAATTATGGTATTGGCAAAGAATACTGAATATACCATGGGCTGCTAGAAGAATAAACACATCTGTCTTGGAAGAAGTACAATCAGAATGTTCCTTAGAAGCGAGGATGGACAGACTTCATCTTCTGTCCTTTGGACATGTTATCAGGAGGCACCAGTCCCTGGAGAAGGACACCATGCTTCGTAAAATAGAGGATCAGTGGAATAGAGGCAAGCACTCAACGAGATGGACTGACACAGTGGCTGCAACAATGGGCTTAAACATAGCCACGGTTGTGAACATGGTTCAGGACTGAGCAGGGTTTCATTTTGTTTTACACAGGACTGCTGTGAGTCAAAACTAACTTGACACCACCTAACGACAATCTACCCTTTCCATTTGGCCACCAGCCCGATCCTATTTCATGTATTGGAGTTTGAGTATTTATTTATAAATAGAGATCAAATATTAACTCCTTAAAATAGAACCTAAATTGTCAAACTCCTAAGAGCAAGCTGATGTTAATGAGGCCAAAATAACTCACTTTTAGAAAATCATGCTATTCAGCATTTTTGAAGTTATAAAAAAATATTGTAAATTTAAATTAAATTTGAGTGAGCAATAAAAGGTTAAACGATGTTTGTTGTCGTTGTCAGACCCTGACTCACAGCAACCCATGTCTTAGAATTGAGATCCACAGAGTTTTCTTGGTGGTAATCTTTACGAAAGTAGATTGCCAAGCCTTTCTTCTGTGGTGCTGATAGATGGGTTCTAACCACCAAGCTTTCAGTTGGTAGCCAAGTGCAAACTGTTTATACCACCCAGGGATCTCTAAACAATGCTTCTTGTTGTTGCTGTTATTGTGTGCCATGGAATTGATTCTGACTCAAAGCAACCCTGTGAGACAGGGTAGAACTGTCCCATAGGGTTTCCTAGAAAAACTCATCCATTTACTATAAGAAAACTATCCATGACTAATAAATAAAGAGGTTGGTGCCTTAGGGCAACACCTTGGAATTTCTTAACGTCTTTATATTGTTCTTATTTTTAAACAGTGAAATTTATTTGCAACATCGGTAGGTTGTTCAGACCTAAAAAAGAGTATGATTCCCACATTCATTTAATTGGTGGTAACAATAGTAGCAGTTGCCAACATTTACTGTGTGCTTGCTAATTGCCAAGCACTGTGTTAATCACTTCACTTACATGTCTCATTTTATCTTCTCCACCATCCATGTAGACACAAACACATCTCCGTTTTACAGATAAAGAAAAAATGTTTAGAAAAGTTACGTAATATGCCTAAAAGCTAGCAAGTGAAGCCACGACTAGAAGGCAAATCTCTCCGCCAAAGGCCAGCTACATAATTTGCAGGGCGCAGCGCAAAATGAAAACATGGAGGCTCTTTCTCAAAAACTACTAAGATTGGCAAGACAGCAACAGCAGAGCATCAAGCCAAGGGCTGAGTGGGTCCTTCTAAGCACAGTCCCAAAGCCAGCCCTGTCACTGGTTCATCAGGTTGTGAAGTGTGTGAAATTCTTTCTATTCTATCTACATTATCATCTTTTAGGAACAAGTCTTTCTAATAGCTAATTGGAAACCCTGGTGGCATAGCGGTTAAGAGCTACGGCTCTGGCAGCTAACCAAAAGGTCAGCAGTTTGAGTCCACCAGGCGTTCCTTGGAAACTCTATCGGGCAGTTCTCCTCTGTCCTATAGGGTCGCCATGAGCCAGAATCGGCTTGAAGGCAACGAGATTTTTTTTTTTTTAATAGCTAATTAGCCAACTGTATAAACTGAGGCTCAGGCTTCATGTTACACACTGTGCTTTAGATACACTCAAAATATACGTGTTGAATAAATGAACTCACTCCTTGGCCTCAAACTGAACCCCTCTCTTCAATAACTTATGCTGAAAATGCTTCTGGTTAGCTGTAGGGGTGGGTTAAGAAAAGATAAATGGATCAGCAGGAATCCATTGGCACCACTGGTAGAAGTGTTTCATGTTCCATTTGTGCTGGTTTAGGGGTTTTCATGACTGTGAGAAGCCATTTTGAAACCTAATGATCATTTCTTTCTAGAGCTGACATTTAAATTCTGGGGCTCTAAGTAAAGCTTTCGAAATGCACTGCTCTCTACACCAACCCTCGCCACATCCCTAAGCCCTTAACCTTCCCCAGTAAACTGTTTACCAGCAAAGGAAAAAGAAAATCTTGTTTTCTCTTCAATCCATACTCAGTGAAAGACATGATCAATATTTACACTGTGCCTTTCAAAAAACAAAGTGTTAGGCCATACAGAAAGAGGTCTATAAAAGGAAAAGAAAGCCCATTCCATTCTGACCCTGGAGCGTTATGGAAAGGAAAAATAAAATTCATAGCCAATATAAGACATGCATCTTTGCTATGGTGGGGAAGCACTCATCAACTGGGTATCATCTGTCTGAAAGAGATCAGGGGAAGATGCCCCTTGCAGGCTACCCTGTGCCAAGCTGTGAAGCAGCTTCGCCTAGGTGGTGTAGTCCTGTCAAGCAGAGGGCGACCTTAAAGTTAGTCTTCTGAAGCTGCTTCCCATGTGAAGCGGAGGCTAGGTTGAGATCCAGTGGGCTTGCCAAGAAGCGAGTCCTCCATGGCAAGGGAGGACCTGGAAAAACTCCCAGGTCACAGAACCAAATGGAGGATAAATCAGAGGTCTACATTACTGACCAATGAGAGAAGGCCGGAAGTATTGGCCAGGACCAAAGTATCGGGCAGATGGGCACGTATCAGCCAAGCATATCAAGGTCAGGACCCTGGAAGTCACAGACATCAGCTGGTGCCCGCCTGAGGACCTCTGTGGAGGCCCTACACCCCTCCAGTGACTTGAGGTCTTGCAAGGCACAAGCTTCCCAGAACACTCTACACTGACACTTGGATGCACTCATAGGACAGAAAGCAGATTAAGAGAGAGGTGGTCTGAATAGCACATTTTTATAGGGTCTCTATGAGTCGGAATCGACTCGACGGCACTGGGTTTGGTTTTGGTTTTTTGATATCTAAATAAGAGGCTGAGGTTTACCTTAAAAGGGCTGTTTGAATTGGACAAATTTAAATTTTATTGGTGAGATGGTCAGTTTCACATGTCACTTGGCAAGGCTACAATCCCCAGTTATCCAATCAAACGCTAATCTAGGTGTTGCTGTAAAGGCATTTCGAAGATGTGGTTCAAGTCCATAATTAGCTGACTTTAATATTCTAGATCATCTGGATGGGACTGATTCAATCAACTGAAAGGCCTTAAGTGCAGAGCTGAGGCTTCCCTGAGGAAGACGACATTCTGTCTATGGACAGCAGCTTTGGATCACGCTCAAGAGTTCCAGCCTGCTCTTTCTGACCACCTGTCCTACTGATTTTGGACTTGCCTAGCCAGCCGTCACAATCAAGCAAGCCAATTTCTCACAATACATCTCTTAATATATATCCCCTACTGGTTCTGTTTCTCGGGTTGAGCCCTGACTGATACAACTGATTGGATATTTACAAAGAAAACCAAATTAATGATGAATTAGTTAATTGTCACAACTTCTCTTCACATCTAAGTTGTAGTGTGAGTTATTTGGCATTTGTACATAAATCTTGCATACCTCAAAAACTTCATAAACGCCCCCTCCCTCTGCACAGGATACACTTACACAATTTTCTGTCCTTTCAGTCCTGACCTAAAGATCCACATCCTGAGGAATGCTTTCTTAACCACTTAGCCTTTAGTTCAGGTTCTGCTGTTAGTTACGCTCCTGACTCCCGTTCTCTTGTAGTACTTACTGCAGTCATAGCGAATGTTCAATTATTTGACACACATCTGTCCTCTCCTCTAGAATGTGAGCTTCATGAAGACAGAGGCTTTATCTGACTTGGTCACAAATATATCCTCACTATCAAGGATACTGCCTGCAGCACATAGCAGGTGCTCAGTAAATATTAATTGAATGAATGTGAGATATAAGGAAAAAAAAAAACTTGATTTAAAACCATGCCAAAATGGAGCGTAATTTGAAAATATCTGCCTTTGTAGCTGGCCCTCAGCTACATCTCCCAAAGAGCAATTTTGTAGGATCCCAATAAAAAAAAAAAACTGCTGCTGTCAAGTCGATTCTGACTCATAGCTACCCCCTAGGGTTTCCAGGGCTATGAATTTTTACAGAAGCAGACTGCCATATCTTTCTCCTCTGGGGCATTTGGTTAGCAGCTGAGTGCTTTAACCACTGTGCCACTAAGGCTCCTCATTGTAGGATCCCGAATGCACAATTTAGAGGTTAAGAAATACAAGTGTGTTAGAGTTGTCTGGGTTGGAAGTCCACCGAACATCACAAACTCCTCTTTAACTCACGTGACCCAAATCACATGGGCTAAGAGTGGCCCGAAGCCAGTGTGGCATGAAGACATCCTCATAAAGCTGTTTGCCAGGTTTACATCGATGCAGAAATATACATTTTATGGTTCTCTGAGACATCTTGGGTTCTGAGACATCGAAATGGCACAATATTCTATGACATTATTAATAGTGTTTAAGATCCCTTTGGAAATAATGACTCATCTTAGGACTTGGAATATTAATTTGGAAGTTAAAATTAAATAACAAATGAGAATACAGGGAGTTGTAAATATTTTTAATAAGAACATACATTCAGATTCTAAAGGGAAACCAAATTCTTGTTCTTTTAGTAAAATAAAGTTGAATCTAAACACCAGTTACCACCTTAAAAAGCACGATTGCATTGTGCATTTACATAACAAAATAGTAGGAAAAAATACATATGAGAGAGAACCTGCTTGTAGTTCTAAGTATTTCACAGGTGAAAAAATGAAATATGTCTTGTTGAAAAGCCTTCCCATGAGAGAATGATATTTTACTGTTCCTCACATTTCCTTTTTTAAGTCGATAAATTTTAGGAAAGGTTGAAATCAAACACACCATAAAAAATTCAGGAGTAAATATTTCCTTCAAATGAATTAGATGCCATTTGTGCATCAGACTACTCGGATGAGTGTCCAACAAATTATTGCGTCATTCGTATTCACCAAAATAAATACCTGCGTTGGCGTGCAAGAAAGATCTCAGGCTGAAAAATACACTTAGAAACTTGAAAATATATGTTAAAATTTGTAATATTTTTTTAAAAATCTTCTTAAAGCTTATCACTAGTGTTAATTAATGCTACCCCTTTCAATTAAACATAAGAGATTTCCAACATTGCGATTAAGCTGTGTTGAATCATTCATAAGATGTATCAAATATAAATCTCTTGTAACCTGCAATCTTATTTTAAAAGGATAAATTTTAAATTCAATGCACACATAAACAGCAAAACCAAAATGCAATGTCAATGAAGTTTTTTTTATCGAAATGAGAGAAACATGGCTCAACACAAAAGATGAGTGAAAAAAATGATATCTCAGAAGTTTTATCTGGTTTCATCTTAGGTGTGAAGTAAAAACAAAATAGAATGTATATAAAAATATACCTGGTTACTACTAAACATGAACAGATACAGTAATAGCTACTAATTTCTATTTTGTTTTTAAGAGTCATGAAAGAAGCCCCAATGGCACAGTTAAGTGTTCAGCTGTTGAGAGGCTGGCAGTTTGAATCCACCTACGGACTTCTTCCAGCTCAGTGGGGGAAAGACCTAGAGATGTGCTTACATAAATTTACATTCGAAAAAAAAACCTTATGAGGCAGTTCTATTCTGTTATATAGGGTTGCTATGAGTTGAAAATTGATTCAAGAGCACCTAACAATAAAAGTCACGAACGTAAAAATACATAAAAGCAGAGAAAAAGTATGGAAAAGAATAGGAAAAAGAACAAAGAGCAAGCATGTTTTATTTAGAAGCCTTTAGGTATTTTTTTTTCTTTCTTTCTCTTATTACTTTTCAAATTAGCCACAGGATTTTAAAATTTTCACAGTGCCTAAAATTAATAGTTCCTTTCCCATAAAATTCCTTGCTTTCGTATTCCACATTCTCCACAATTAGCAATGCATTTTTAGGATTTGGACACTGGACTTATATTCTTAAAAAAAAATTTTTTTCCTGTATTTTGAAAATCAATCATTAAGCTATTATTTCTGAGTAATTCAATAGTGCTCACAGACTCTTTTTTAGTTCTTACTATGGTGCTCAACAAACTCTTCATTTGTAAAATAGCTTTATTTTAAGGTAACTGTTGAATTTATATGGTTTCTCTTTGAAATTAAATATAAACCACACAAAAAAACAAGCCTACTCCCAAAAGAAACCACTGTTACCCAACATGATAACCAGCATACAGGAAACACTCAATTGAAGTATGACAAATCAAATCAACCTTACAGGAAGAATTTCTTTCAAAAAAAAAATTCTATCCTCATATCTGATGGGCATATCAAAACAGACTTCTAAATCAAATAAAAATTCTTAATCCAGGTAGACTAAACCTCAAAGAAGCAAAAGACAACCCTTTAAGAGGATTTAATTCATAATTCAATTTAATACCTTTAGCATAATATTTAGACTTACTGAGCAGAAGCCAATTGCTCCACAATCTTTGAATTCATTCTCAGAATGCATTAAATCAAAGATCATTTTCCCATAGGGTATTTTTTTTCCCCCTAATAGACGAAAGTTGGAACATATGGCTTCTTATTTAAAACATCAGATTATACTACAGTGTCCCTTCATTTAATTTAAGTAATCTAATAATTTTTGTAGTCTAGGTCATTCACTTAGTGTACAAGTATTTCTCGCTTATCCACTCTTACGAGGAATTTGAATTAACGTGAGAAGTTACTGAAATACATAAACCAAGAGCTACTATTTGGTTGCCAGTAGTTAAAAAAAGGTTGTTAATGGGTGTGTTGAGAGACTCAATAACGAAGTTTAATTACATAACATCTGTAAACATGTAGTTGAGTGGATCCACCTAAGGCTGGATACATCTAATTGACTATACCTAAAAAAGCTGTTTAATTTGGAATTTTGTGAAAACAGAGATTATACAAAAACAACCTATACATATAAATTATGATTAATAGACAATACAACAATTTCAATCCCAATTTCAAGATTCTTCAGTTTCTTCATCTTTAAAATTGGGATAAAACAGTTCATCATAAGGACTAGATAAATATCGAATAAATGAATTGAAATAGATTTTTTGTGATGTCATATGATGTGCATTTCTTTTCAAATCTGAGAAGTAATCAAAGGAACATTTCCTGTGTGACTCCAGGAAAACTGTATTTTAGCTTGCAGTGGAATGGTTACTATGAGAGGCTCTAAAGTCAGACCAATTGGTAAGGATCCCAGTCTGTTCTCCGTAAGTAATTGAGTGACTGCTGACTGAGTAATCCTGGGAAAGTTACTTCTCTTAGCCTCGGTTATTTCAACTGTAAAACAGGAATAACCATGCATACTTCTATTGCTTTTAATGAGGATGAGTGAAATAATGCGGATAATGTACCAAGCATAAGTCATGCACACAGCAGATGTTCAATAATTAGTATGTATTTTATAATAAGTCATATTCAGCATATCAAAGATTATAAAGATATATGAGCTCTAACTTTAGAAACTATTACATCATGCTTACACAGTCTTTATCTCCCCAAGATAGGGGGATATTTTATCAATAGTGGAGACTTCCTCACAACTTTCTTACAGAAGAATCATCTTCATATAGGAAAACATGATTCAGAAAGATTGCTCAATTTTTTTCAGACTAACATATAACTTCTTTTTATTGTGCTTCAAGTGAAAGTTTAGAAATCAAATCAGTCTCTCATGCAAAAGTTATACACACCTTGCTATCTGTGTACACACCTAGCTGTTCTCCCCCTAATGTGGCAGCACACTCCTCCTCTCCACCCTGTATTCCCCAAATCCATTCAACCAGCTCCTGTGCCCCTCTGCCTTCTCATCTCACCTCCAGACAGAAGCTGCCCACATAGTCTCATGTGTCTACTTGAGCCAAGAAGCTCACTCCTCACCAGTATCATTTTCTATCTTATGGTTCAGTCTAATCTCTATCTAAAGTAATATATAACTTTAAAAAAAAAAAATTTAAATCCTCACACAAAAAATGTAATAAGAAAGATGGCCACAGGCCCATAATGCTTTTGCACCATAGTATTGGAAATGCAAAACAAAAAATATAATAAGATGTTTGTGATGTTGAATAAAGAAGCAAGAATTATACTACGGGCTATGCCCTTAGTTGGAGCCCTGGTGGCCCAGTAGTTAAAAGCCATGGCTGCTAACCAAAAGGTCTGCAGTTCAAATCCACCAGCTGCTCCTTGGAAACCCTATGTGACAGTTCTACTCTGTCCTCTAGGATTGCTAGGAGTAGAATCTACCCGAATGCGATGGTTTGGTTTTCAGTTTTTATGTCCTTAATTGAAATTTAGGGGAACCAATAACCCAGTATAACTGTAAGCAAACTTTTATTTGCATATGTTTCTACATGCATTTTTCAGGGGAAGGGGGCCAGAGCTTTCATAGATTCTCAAAAGGGTCCACGAACCACAAAAGATCATGAATCCCCACACCAAAAAAATTGACATAAATTACAACCTTTTAGTACACTAGAGCAGTACAAGCTTGTTTACAGGAATGATGTCTCAATTGAATTATCCTCAATATCTTTACTGAATAAAGATTTGTGTTGTGAGAGGAGAACATATCCAGATTAACAAGTGTTCCCGCCTTGGGTCATCTTTTGTTTTGTTTTGTTTAATCTGAGCAAATCTAAGCAAACGGAGGGACAAAGATACCACAACTTAACTGATAAAGATGTAGGAATGAACAAAGAGTCATAGAATAATATAGCCCTTTTCTTTCTGAAGTTGAATAAAATTAATGACTTAAGAATTATAAACAGTACTGTAACTGAGAACATTACCATCTATCTCTTTTGCAAAGAATACAACTAAAATAATATATTTTCACTAGGTTATATTGGTCATTATTAATGATACTATCAAAATTATCTATTACTTTAATATAATTACAATTGCATATTGAAAGTGTCAAAAAGAAAAAGTCCTTAAAAACATCCTCAGGCATTTCAAGGAAGCATTGGATACCAGTCTATTGAACATTTGGTCAACTAGTCCCGAAAAATTAAACTAAGAATATGTTAAATAGAAATTTATTCTTCAATGAATATCACAATTATTTGGTGATAGGCTGGAAAATTGTTCTGAAATGTGTTAAACAGGATAATGTCCATGGTTATTTCAAAGAATTTACAGCTCTTATTTTGCTAAAATAATTTGGAGACAAATATCTCCATTAAGTACTAGCTTTTATTATTTTTTTTTCATGTATTATAACATTGACACATGCCAAATAACTGGATACTTCATAATTTCTCAATTTGATTAATTTTATCTTTCTCATCATATTTACTTCTGAACCATGCTAAATGGTCAATATTAAGAAATGGTTTACATGCCATCCCCTCTGAGAAACAGTATACCTGTGCTTTTCAGATTTAATGATAATAGCTAAAATGTATTATACAATTTAACTAATTAGTTAAATTTTATATATTTATTATACACTAGGCACAGTTGTTCAAAACTATACAAATTCACACACACACATACATACACACATATGTACATACACAGAAACATTTCTGCCTGTGTATATGTATGCATGAACATGCTTACATATATGCACATACAAACACACATGTATACATAGGGTGAAAGTGATAAATATATACCCATCCTCATAACAATCCAGGGAAGTAGGTACTACTAATATATCCATTTTGCAGATTGCAAGCATGGCATCAGATAGGGTCAATAATGTGCCCATAGTAAGTTAATAAGCTAATAAGTGACCGAGCCAAAATGTGAACCTAGGTAATGTGGTTCAGAGTCCTTGCTCTTACCCATGGCTTTTAGGTGTCTCTGGGAGTAGTGGGGACAAACAGGTTAAGAGTGATGGTTGAGGTGGGATAGGGTGTTTGGGGAGAAGTGGTAACATGAAAGGATACTATTTGGTAAAATTTCTTGAGTTAACACGGTACATGTGATTGAACATGGTTGCAAATATAGACCAAGGCACTCATGGATTCACTCCCACACACTGAAAAGAAATACTACTTTACCTCAGTATAATCCTTACTTATAGGTGAAAAAAGGTAGCTTTATATACTGCATCTTTTTTGTTTTGTAGCTTTGTGTGTGTGTGTCTTTAATTTCCAAACTCATGTATTCAGTTTCAGAATCATCAAATTGAAAACTGCATAAACCTGTCTTTGGCTTGAAAAGTGACATATATTTTGACACATCTCAACTAGTACTCAGAGTATGATGTATGTTTAGCATTATACCAGTTAACACTGTATGGAAACCAGGTGTCTGCGTTTTAAGTAGTTAAAAAACTTGACTCAAAATTATTTTAAGAAAAAATGTTCCTTCTTGTAAAATGTAAGATATCTAAAATGACTCAGATGGTTAGTTTTAGAAAAACTGAAGGAAATAAAAAAAGATTTCCACTAAATGTATTCTTAAAGAGTATAATTTACAACATTTAAGGGGAAATTAAATAGATGAATTGTTGCTGTAAATTGCAAATTATGCAATAAAAACATGAAAAGGCATAGGCATTCTTCTTTAATGAAATCAAAGCATGGCTGTAAAGAAAGCATAATAATGAATTTAGTATTGTTCACAAATTCACTTAAAATCCTCATCCTTTTGAGAAAAACAAAAAAGTGACTTGCATTACGAGTATGCTCCTGAATAAAAAGAAAATATATTTTATTGGCATTTTTTTCCCTTTTTTACATTGTTTATAGCCAACAAATGGAGTCTAAAGAATACAACCTTTGCAGTTTTAGTCTGCAGAAAATGTAAATATGTAAACATGAAACCTATGTGGAACATCTCATTTTTACAAAGTTAAAATACTCATTAAGGATAGTTAGAAAAGCATAACACTTTGGAGAAATATATGTAAAAATCCATTCCATCATTCAACAAGCATTTATTAAGGACCCACTAAGTTTTTTAAGTGGTAGGCACAGGTTTCTGTTCTTAAGAAGCTTATAGTCTATTTCTAGGAGGTACTCAGAAGGGGATATTGTATTAATTTCCTAGGGCTGCCACAACAAAGTACCATAAAATAAAATTTATAAGAACAGAAATTTATGGTCTCACGGTTCTAGAGGCTAGTAGTCTGAATTCAGGGTGTCGGGAGGTCCTGTTCTCTCTGAAGGCTCTAGGGGGAAGATCCTTTCTTGTTTCTCTCAGCTTCTTATAGCCCCAGACAACCTTGGCTTGCAACTGCAGAATAAATTGGTCATCATATGGCCATATTCCCTCTATCTCTCTGTGTTTCTTCTCTTCTTTCATAGGATACCTCTCAGATTAGATTTGGACCCACTGCCCTCTTGTATAACCTCAAGTTAATTTAACTGAGAACATCTTCAAAGACCTTGTTTCCAAACAAGGTTAGGTTTAGAGGTACCAGGGGTTAGGACTTCTACATAAATTTTGAAGGGACACAATTTAATCTGTAACAGATACCTTTTAAAAAGTCCTAATTATTCTACAATAAATCTACTAGATCTCATTAGTGAATTTAGCAAGGACATAAAGCAAGAAGTACAGCCAGAGTGCTCCTTAGAAGAGAGGACGGTGAGACTGTCTCACTTACTTTGGACATGTTATCAGGAGGGACCAATCCCTAGAGGACATTATGCTTGATAATGTAGAGGGTCAGCAAAAAGAAGAAAATCCTCAAAGAGATGGATTGAAAAAGAAGAAGCAGGGACAGGAAACTGGATAAATGGAAATGGGGAGCTCAAGGTCCAGAAGGGGAGAGTGTTTACACATCACAGGGCTAGAAATCAATGTCACAAAACAATACGTGTATTAATTGTTTAATGAGAAACTAAATTGCTCTATAAACCTTCATCTAAAGCACAATAAAAAATTAATTTACATGTGAAACAATAAAAAAAAGGAATCTTTTTAAGGCCTATTGAACAAAATATTAAAAAGAAAAAAAATTATAATGCCTGCTGCTGCCAATAATCTACTCCAATCATTCATATAAGCACCATGAAATATTAAAAAAAAGAAAAGGCATGGGAAAATATTTTGGGAGTAACAAACTGAATCACCAGCAAAGCACGGAAAACACAGGGATGGATCAGTCAGTATAAATCTGATGGGATTATGGGATCACAGCCATAGCAGTTGAAATTTTGCTTCAATATTTTTAAAGTCAGTATAAACATGGTGGGAATTCCCTTGGATTTTAATGCTCAAACACTTGAAGGCATTGACAAAAAAGTTATGCTTGCCAAATAGGTAATTAGGCAAGCATCCAAGCAGAAGAGTAGAAAAGTTTTACAATTATTTCGCTCAGGGAGATAGTGTAGCCTCAGGTATTCTTCATAAAAATACATATATAATATACAAATATATATTTATATATAAATATATATGAAAACATAGTTTTGTGAAGAATATATATTTATGTGCAATATATTTGTAGTCTGCTCAGCCTAAAGTGCTGACTAGCTAGTTTTAATAATGACTTGGGTTATCTGGATGAATTGCTTCTAGATTTAAAAGAGCTACTAAACACATACTGGGAATTGTATTTCGGTTCCACAAGGCTTGGTCAATCAGGTTAAAACACTTGAAAACAACTGGCGAGTTTTGAAGATTTTAATGCCACTACCAGATTCTTCCTTTTGATTCTTAATCCCATTGCTAACTTAAAAATAGGTGTTATAAAGACGATCTCTAAGATCTTCACTGGCATGCTTCTTTTAGTTACAAAATACCATAAGTGGGAAGTCTAAGTCATTCATCTTAACATGTCATGTTTACCACACAACTAATGTCAGGTTCTAAGGGCATTTCCAGGTACACAAGCTCCACAAAACAAAACACCCTTCTATGAAGGTGAATTATAATTTACATAATTCCTTCATTTATGTAATAAACCACATTAAATTCTCCAAGTCAAGGACACATACAAATATTACAATGGTTCATAATACATGATAAAATGTTTCCTCCATCAGACTTTTGCACTTAAAACCAGCTTTCTCTCTTCAAATCACGCATTAGATTAATTCAGCAAACCTAATAGCAAGGCAATAAGTAGAAATATATCTCCTGTCATCAGAGAAGTGGCAACCAGAGATGATGCTCATTGGGTTCTTTGTTTGCTTCAGCCAAAATTAAATCTTTCAGGACTTACTTTCTTGTCCCTCTCCCAACACCATATACGGTGCATTAAGTCCCTCTATTGTTGTTGATGTCAGCTGTCACTGAGTGGGCCCATGACTCATGGTGACCTCATACACAATGGAACATAACACGACCCGGTCCTACATCATCTCCATGATCAGTTGCAGACCGAACTGTTGTGATTCACTGGGTTTTTATTGGCTGATTTTTAGAAGTAGGTCACCAGACTTTTATTCCTAATCTGTCTTAGTCTGGAAGCTTCATTCAAATTTCTTCAGCATCATAGCAACACACGAGCCTCCGCTGACAGACAGGTGGTGGCTGCATGTGGTGGCAATTCGCGCTGGCTATGAATCCAATCCAGGTCTTCCACATGGAAAGCAAGAATTCACCGCTGCCCTCAGGGTTCTCCCTATTACATCTTCTCAAAACCCTCCATGCTTCTCCTTCAAAGAGCCTAAGACAAGAATATTAAATTACCATAGTGATTATTTGTTTAAGGAATATTTTTATTGTAAGACCCATTAGGGCAGGTAACAGGTGACTGGTTGCTACATCTCTGCATCTCGCACCTAGAGACTAGCACAGAGCCTGTGCTGAGGAAGCACTTGGGAAATATCTGAAAACGGAGAGAGAGGCAGCCAGTTTGATAAGATCAGCTTAGACAAAGAGGAGGTAGGGTGAAGTGACATTAGGTACATATCACTGGAATTAAACAATATCTCTCATTATAGCTGAATAACAAGATCTTTACTTGAGTACACTCTGGTCAAAATGCTTCATGAAGGAGCCCAAACTGAAATAAATCAGAGAACTCAAGGTTTTCTTGGTAAACAAAGTATAACTACTGCAAAAGGGAAACAAGAGTGGAGACAACGATTTTTATAAGAATGAGTCATTATAATACAGTCTTTTTTAAAAAGCATATGTCAAAATATTTGGTCATACAAAATACAGCAGAGAAGAGGTGATAGAGACAAAATCATGTTATATAGTGAAACCTGTGAGAGCTGGAACCCAGGGCAATGGGTTTGGTTTGGGTTTTTGGTTAGTATGTTGAATCGTATGGTAAATCAAAGATAATCTAAGAACTCAGCTATATAATCAATGTAAACAATATGATGTGTTAATGTGTACTTTTTAATTAAACAGCATAAAATTAAAACGTCAAGTAAGTACCAATGAAACAAAGAAACAATTTGTTACTATATGGGATTACATTTACCCAATTATCTCTATCTCTTATTACTGATAGCTAAAATAGAAATAAGAATATATAACCACTGTCAGGCTATGAATAAAATATCTAAGGTCAATTAGCAACCTACACTTTAGTCACTAAATTGCCCTAGGTGCTTAGTGGAATATCCGCTAGCAGGTGCTCAATAAACATTTGTTGATTGAGGGAATGGGTGAATGAATTTCCAATCTAAGTTCATTGGTTTCTTTGCTGAGTGGATGGGTTTAAACAAGGTACAGCCCAAACTATAGTCTGAAAATTGTTTAGACAATCCGGGTCAGAACAGCTTTGAGAAAGCCTAGACATTAGAGATAATCTATGATTACAACAGACCCTCTGAGCCTGATCTTATCTGGATCACCTCCTTGGTACTTTACTAGTTTCCAAATGACTCACTCTATGACTTGCTAAACGGGTTAATGATGTCAAACCAAAATGTGCCACAATTAGAGGTTTCTAGTCAACTCTGGAATAAAAGCCATATCTTAACAGCAGACACACTTAAATAAAAAATGCAATCTGATAGCAGAAGTACGAAGTTTGAAATCACAGACATTAGAGCTGAAAGGGACTTTAAAAGGATTTGTCAAGTCTATCCTTTATGCACCAGACAAAATCGAGACAATGATTAAAAACAAATGAAATAAACTGTCACCAAAATTTTCACGATGACAGATATCAGAGGTCCCACTGGTCCACAGATGTCTTCCTAGTTTCTCCATAACTGGATGAACAACAGCAGAATCAGGATACTGCCTCCACTGAGTGCTGAGCTCATAATCACGAAGCAGAAGAGCTTGCATAATCAGATTGGCCCTGATTCCACTATTACCATTTAATAACCAGTCAGTAATATATTCTAAGGCTCTGTAATTTGTGAGATATAAATACCGCTATTAAATTACATGTCTGCAATGTTCAGCACCTTTGATGTTTTTGACTTAAAATACCATAGATGACTTAAAGTCTCCAACCAAGAGCCCTATTCATTAAATAAAATTAGGACTCTGTGTATGTGTATGTGTGTGTGTGTGTTTCTGACATGATAATAAAGATCAAGTTTCTAACTACAGATGAATTATAGCACAATTCAGGATCAAACCCTGTTTGATAATAAATTCCAGCCACTTCATGGATTTTATATTCCCTCAAAGAAACTCCTTTGAAACTAGCCTTTTTTACTTTTACCGGACAAAGCTGAAACACTCACTTTTATTTTTTATGCTTTTCAAATAGGCCTGAGTTTTCAAATAGGCCAAAAATCTCTGTTTGGCCAATGATTGAGGCACCAACATCAGGGAAAAATCAGGATCTGTTTTCATCTCTTTGTTATGTCATTATTTTTGAGCTGCTGCCAGGTTCTTCTCCTGGTCTTACAGGCCCAGAATGTGATATTATTGCATTTCCCCATCTGTTTTAGGAGAAGTTGAGATGTACACTGTAAATTAAGGCACAGAAAACCACATATTTCTTTTATATGGTATAGGAATGGTAGAGCCACGTGTTTAAATCAAGCAATTTCCTGAGTGGCAGGCTTTATTTTTCTGCAGTAGTGAAACACATACAGCAGAAAATCAGTAGGAAGAGTGGTGCATCTATATCACATTGTGCCAGCCCTGAGAGAGAGCTGGCAGAGTATAACAGCAGTCCTGGCTGTAAAATGTTCATAAATCACTTTATTTTATAACCAAGTATCATAGGATCAGAAATAACACTAAATAAGCAGTGACTCAATTTTGGTTGTATACCTTTTAAAGTGTTTCTAGAAGGATGTAAGGATGGATAAAATGGAGATAATATCTCAAATCCCAAGCTTTTTCAAATTTCTGGAATTAAAAAAAAAAAAAAAAAGCCTATTCAGTTCCAGCAAAGACAAACATGTTACAATCTGCAGCTGGTTGTAGCACAGAGCATTTTCAAAAGACTAATGACTTCAGCTTATTGTGATTTTAGCTGATGCAGGAACACAGAATAAGATATAATTTAGGCTACCATTTAAGGCAGTAAAAGCCTTTTTAATGCATAGGGGACCTCCTCTGCCTTCACCAAGAAATTGGCAACCGGTCTTACTATTATTATTTTTTTTACTATAAAGAAGTCACATGCTTAGCTTTTAACGTTTCATTGTATGAATATGCCACAGTTTATTTATCCATTCTCTTCTTGATGGCTTTAGACTATTTCCAGTGTTTGCTATAATTGCATTTCTTGCATATTACTCAGCTGAAGGGCTTGAACAAAGTACAGCCCCAAACTGTATTCGTGTGCGTGTGTGTGTGTTAAATCATGTGAAATGGCCATTTTTATACATCAAGTATCAGCAATTTCATATGGTTCAACTTAATACTTAGGAGTGGAATTGCTGGGTCAATTCAGATTTACTGGATTTTATCAAATTTCTCTCATAAAATAGCTTTGTAATTTATATATATACACACAAACATATATATATATTTTTTAACCAAGGGTATTTTAAAGAAAGTTTCACTTCAATCCAGCCCTCCTGCAAAACTGATTATGCAACCCTCCACTGAGGAATAATTTACTCCTGAGAGTTGCAATACAACTCCCTTTCTTTCTGCTCTGTGTCTCTGTGATGAGCTTTCTAAATCCATCATTTCTTTTGTACAGTACACTTGGCTATTACTCGTACTTTTCTGGAGAATCTGAAAACCATAAAACTTAAAGGGAACAAACAAAAGTATAATGGTACAACCGGGAAGATGCCTGATGTAAGACTGACCAGCAAGCTTTAGTTACCAAGATCTGGACTAAGAATTCAGATGATGGTCAGGCAGATTCTATACATGTTAACTGTCTTTGCCTGGGCTGTTCCCTCAGCCACACAGGTTATTCTCAACTCTTCTCCACAACCAATGTGCCTGTTTTGAAAGCTCAGGTCAAATTTCTTCTTGTCAAGGTCATTTTCATTCCTCCAGGCTACTGATGATCATGAAGATGGTACAGAACTGGGCAACATTTTGTTCTGTTATATGTAAGGTCACAGTGAGTCAGAGCCGACTCAGGGCAGCTAACAACAACAAAGTCAGACTTTAATCTCTGCTTGCTCCAGCAGTCAGAGCAACATATGCATGTGGTATGTTTCTGTGTTACAGCTGCACCTGTCTCTGGGGGATGCACAGGTGAGAAGATTAACACTAAGATCCCAGAGTCCTGGGTTTTAAGGCTGGCTTGCTTTGGTCTGTCAGACATCATTTCCTCCAGGAAGCCATTCTTCACCTGTGAAGTCTGGGATAATTATCCCTCCTTTGTGCTTCCCAGGCACCTGATGTCTAACTGTCCTATAGGGAGCAAACCCTCTGTCAGTAGATGGCTTGTTCACATGTCTGCTTTCCTACTCCCTGTGGTTCCTATTCATTTTTCTACTTCTGGCACTGAGTGCCTTCACACTTACTAGATGATTAAGAAATGTGTGTCCTCTTTGGTGAGTGGCATCTGGGTTCTTAAAAGCTTGCAAATGGCTGTCTAAGGTGCATCAAGTGGTCTCATCCCACTTGGAACAAAGGAAATGAAGAAAACCAAAGATACAAGGAAAATATTAGCCCAAGAGACTAAAGGACAACATAAGCCGGAGACTTCACCAGCCTGAGACCAGAAGAACTAGATGGTGCCCAGCTACCACCAATAACCACCCTGACAGGGAACACAACAGAGAGTCCCAAATGGAGTGGGGGAAAAATGTGGAGCAGAATTCAAATTCATATAAAAAGACCAGACTTGAGGGTCTGACTAAGGCTAGAGGAACCTCCAAAACTACGGCCCCTGGATGCCCTGTTAACCCAGAACTAAAACCATTCCCGAAGCCCACTCTTCAGACAAACCTTAGACAGGACTATACAACAAAAAATAGTACATGTTAGGAGTGTGCCTCTTAGTTCAGTCAGATACAGGAGATCAAATGGGCGGCTACTGTCTAGAGGCAGGATGAGAAGGCAGGAAGGGACAGGAATTGGTTGAATGGACACAGGAAACTCAGGGTGGAAAGGGGAAATGTGCTGTCACATTGTGAGGATTGCAACTAATGTCACAAAACAATATACATATAAATTTTTGTATGAGAAATTAACTTGAGCTGTAAACTTTCATCTAAAACACAATTAAATTTTTTTTTTTTTTTTTAAGAAGGAATGTGTGTCCCTTAATTTTCTTCTGCAACACTGGCTGCATATCATGAGTCAGGCACAGCTCTAGTACTGAAATTTCAACAATGAACAAGGTAGACAAATCCTGTCCTCATGGAATTTACATTCTGGTTAAGGGAGACAGATAATAAACAAATAGTCCAGTAAACATATAATGTGGACAATAATAAAGTGTGCTGAATAAGCGATGAACTGAATCATTAAATTTCTTATTCACCATTCCTCTATAGACTATAAACTGAATTAAGAGCAGAGAGTGGGTCTATGTTATTTATTTATGAATCATTTGTACCTAGATAAGTGTCTAGCACCTGTTGTTTTTAGCTGCCGTGCAGCAGGCTCTGACTCATGGCAAAGCCATTCACAACAGGATTGGACCATTGTGATTCATAGGATTTTCATTGGCTGATTCTTGCAAGTAGATTATCAGGCTTTCTTCCTAATCTGACTTAGTCTAGAAGCTCCACTGAAACCTGTTCAGCATCATAGCAACACTGAAGCCTCCACTGACAGACAAGAGGCATCTGAGCTTGAGGAGCATTGGCCAGAAATTTATCCCGGTCTCTGTATGAAAGGTGAGAATTCTACCACTGAAGCACTTGCCCTCTGCATGGTGTCTAAACCAAAACAAACAAACAAACAAACCCATTGACATCGAGTCAATTCCAACACATAGCAACCCTATACGACAGAGTAGAGCTGCCCCATAGAATTTCCAAGGAGGGGCTGGTGGATTTGAACTGCCGACCTCTTGGTTAGCAGCCATACCATTTACCCACTATGTCACCAGGGGCATTTGATAACTATTTACTGACTGACTGACTGACTGACTTACAGAGTGAATGAAAGAAGGGATCTCACATAGTGCTTTATAAACATAAGACAAGAGTAAACAAAGGATTGTTTGCAGATCATAGATCTTAGAAATCCAAATTCAAATGGAGATGGCCCAAACTTTATTTCAAGGAACCTTTTGCCTACATCTAATTCAGTTGTTCTAAAATAGTGTGCAATTGCCACACAGGTGTATCTGAAACCCTTTACCAATTGCTTTTCAATGCGTAAAATTTATTTTTACTGAATATTCATACTTTTAACCCAATGCCCATTAGGTAGAACTTTGAGTGTGCTATGTGAAATAGAATGGAGGTTACAAGCACAGCATGGGTTCAAATAAATACTGTATTCTTCCTAGAGTATGTTTAAACTTTGCTTCATAGCTACATTAGAAATCAGGTTCAAGATAATAAATAATTCTACTGAAAGAGAGAATGTAAAGGATAAACAAATTCATACGATACCCATGACCTGGCCATTGTAGACAATGCTATTGCTATAGTGATGGCACCATAATTCTTACTAACTTTACTGTTTTTTTTTTTTATTATTATTGTTGTCTGGAGAGCAGTAATCCATTCGAGTGTGATGCTAAAACTTTTAGTATATAAAAATGCCAAAAATTCAAAAAATATTACAAGAATCCGAGCTCTTAAGTTGCCCTATTCACCAATTAATATTTTCAGAGTATTGGGAAGGTGCTTAGTAAAATAGACTCGTGGGTGGTGTAAATGGTTAAACTGCTCGACTGCTAACTAAAAGGTTGAAAGCTCAAGTCCACCCAGAGGCACCTCCAAAGAAAGTCCTGGCAATCTACTTTGGAAAAATCAGTTATGGGAAATCCTATTGAGTTAAATTCTATTCTGACACACATGGGGTAACCATGAGTTGGAACTGACTCAATGGCAACTAGTGGTGATGGTGGCTAAGTACATTAGAGAACTGCAGCTTGTGCCATTACGGCTTCTAGATTCCTTTGGAAGGCTGTACATATCCATTGCAGACAAGAAACCATGACTTCTCATAGTAAGCAGATGGCCACACTGGATGGGGCAGCATAAGAGAGAAGATCAGAAAAATACAAGAGGTATAAGGTAGTGGTAAACTGACAAAAACAAGCACACTGAATGGATTTTGGTCTTTAAAGAGAATAATGATGAAGTAGAACAAAAACTCATCCTTTCTTGGGGCTGAGAAGATAGTAAAGAGAAATTCAAAACTTTGTCTTTTTCTTTTAATAATGTGTAAACATTATTCCTGGAATAATACCCCATGATTTCTAGAATGTGGCTCCATTATTAAGTTTAGTAATTCATAAAAATCATTCAAAGATTCTATTTTTTGAACAAATGCATTTAACTGGAAGGAGACATTAATTTCGCTCATAAAATTTAGCTACACTGTTTTTCAATTAATGATCAATTGCTACAGAAATCTCTATAGACAAGAAACATTATGTTCTATGCTCTGGTGCACACATAAGATGACAAATGGCATCAAAGCACATCACAAAGGTTGCTTTATGATGGGTAAAATTGTGTCTGTGGAGAACCTTTGACTTGTTAATTAAAATGTCAATTATCCCAGAAATTCTCTACGATAGTAGTCAAGTAAGGAAATAAGGAAACACACTTTATGGCACTATTTTTCCACATCACCGCATAATTAGGAAAATAATCATGTTCTTTGGAATTATGGCTGACATACATCAGTTTCTTAATACAATATAAAACATCTTGAAGTATATGCAATATATTTAAAATAAGAACACTGACTGAACTGCTGAATTAGGTATTTGGAAGATATTTGTGAAGGATGGCATTGAGTATAGACTCTGGAATTAGGCAGCTTAGATTTAAATCCACTGGCCAAACTTACTAGCTATGTAAATTTGAGCAAATTTCCATGTGTCCTTTTCTCTTCTATTAAATGGGAATAATAATACAGTCTACCTCATGGGGTGATTATGAGGACTGAATAAATTAGTATTACATCAAGTACTCAGAACAGTCCCTTACACATAGCAGCTGCTACATACCTGTATGATAAAGTAACAAAAATACATCTTTGAAAAATTTAGTTTTGATCGATAGTGGAAATCACTTCCAGTCTGGCCATAAACAATTAAAAATTGTAAAATTTGGCAATTTTCCTGATCATAGGGATTTTTTTTTCCCCTAGCATTCTAATGAATATATAATCTTCACCATTGCAAGTAAAGTGTTATAAATAATTTTTAAAAATCGGTGATGATTTAAATGTAAATTTTTGGCCAAATTTTTGGTCACAAACCTTAATAATCTCCCAAGTCAAGCATTTATACAGTTGATTTATTTTGCATATTAAAGTCACTAAGTCATCCCTAGATGCTTATAAACTGATATTATTTTATAGAAAAATTAATTATGTCACTTTCTGTTATAATAAAGTAGTAGACCATAGCGGGTAAGAGGATGACTTTGGAGTTAAAATAAGGTTCAAGTATTGTTCTAGCTTCATATTAATTCTGTAACTTTGAGAAGTTTATTTTTAATCTCTTAGAGCTTCAATTTCCTCATCTTCAAAACAGGAATAATTGTGCCCACCTCAGAGTGTTTTTGTTGAGATAATTTAATGAGGTATTTGAACAACAGTGTTTCTCTCAGAGAAATGCTCAAAAAAATATTAGCTAATATCATGATCTTTTATAATAAAATGTTCTTTAATCAGTTTTCAAGATGTCTCTTCAGTAAATTTGAGAAATTAGTGCTTAATCAGTCCCATCTAGGAGGTCTTAAGGAAAATAATTGTTATGAAGGCTTAGAACACCTGAAAACATCTTCTGTATTTCATTTTTTAATCAACTACTTATTTTATAACAAAATGTATGCTACATTTCTTAAACTGGCATATAAACATTTCAGGACAAAATTGTATCTAGGTATATTTTTCAAATTTAAATTACATTTTATGTCTTAAATAAGTATTCCCTTCATTTAAAAGGCAAAAATGTCCTTAAAATAATATTTGCAAAGTTATAATTTGAAGATCAACACTGACAATTATTTGGATACAAATATTTCATTTTCTCATTTTTTCTTAAACTTCATTTTTTATTGTCTTTGTAAATTTCATCAGTCAAGGTGTTTTTTAATTACTGCTAGAATCTTAGAATACAAAAGAACAGAACACAAAATTTCCATAAATTAATACACACAGAATATTTTTAACGCAATTCTAAAACGGGAAAACGGTGATGCCTACACCATGTGTTTCTTGTTTTACATGTTAAAAAGTATTTATTTTTGTGATTGAGGATGCAAAACTTGTCATACTAAAGTCAAAGATATTGAAAGGAAAAGAGCATCTCCTTTTCAACATTTTTCATAACCATCTTGCTTACATTAGCTGTACTTTCAAATCAAGATTAACTTGTAAGGCTGTTTCTGTACAGTAATATTTACAGTATGACAATGTATGGGACAAAGACATTATTTGCCAATTCTGCTTCAAAAATTATCAAAAATCAGCTTCTATATAAAAGCAACTAGCATTAAATAGCAGATGCTCAATAAATGCTATTTAAAAATTAAAGTGAATTGATCAAATCGTCAAAACACCAACGCATGAAATTAACACTGGAGAGGGTGCTCTGTAGATGAGAACCATGCAGTCTGAAAGGGGAACCACAGGTTCTTAAAATAGTCACTGTTTACTGAGTACTGTCTATATTTACTGATGCACCCTTTAAGCCCCTAACAGCATATCTTATTTTATTTCTGTCAAAGGCCCAAGTGACTATTGTAAAACAATCCAGATTAATAAAAGGGTTTACCAAGGTGACTGGAAACAAGATTAAAACACATAAAAAGAATCCAGGAGCAGAAACAAAAAGTGCTACTAATTTATATTAGCAATAAATCTATTAAATACCTAGAAATAAATTTAACAATACAGACCAGGATTATATGAAGAACACAACAAAATATTCTTGAAGGATATAAAACAAAATCTAAGTAATTAGAAACTTATTCTATATTCTAGGCTGGAAAGGCTTACCAAAATGAAAAAAGTACTTCTTCCAAAATACATACACAAACTTCAAGCAATCCTAATTAGAATTCCAACATTATTTTTAAAATATTATAAAATGATTGTAATTTAATGTATTTTTAAAATATTATAAAATGATTGTAATTTAATGTCCTTACTCAAAAGAAGTAAAGTTAAAGTGGCAAATGGAAAAAGGGATCTTGCAAACTCTTCTATCAATAATACAATGGTATAAAATTGAAATTTTTCTTGATTTTCTACTTCATATTAATAAGAACTATCTAGCACTTTTAAAACAACTGTTACATACTAACAGTTACTATTTGCTATTACCACCTTTAATACTAACAAAAAAATATTTTTAGATTTAAACTGGTTTAGATTCTCCTTTCATTTTTTGAAATTAACTATTTAATACTTGGAAAATGTTTTAAAATCTTTTAGATTTTATTTGACATGAGTGTCAGAAACAATACATAGTTTTCTTTGATGAACATCTTTACACATCTAACGAGAATTCTGAATTTTATGGGAAAATGCCTATTTTAACCATTTCCTTCATCTCTTCATCAAGAGCAAGATTCAATATGCAACAATTCTAGATCAGCTTCATGAAAAGAAATGTAATTTTATATTAAGCATATATTTGGCTTTAACAACGAGTATTAAGAAAACAAGGGTCTAGACTCTTTAAGAGTCTAATGACTATAATGGTGATTAATCTTTAGAATCTTTTATTCTTAAGTGTATATTATAGTCAAATATTTACAGATTCATAAGAGTATTGTAATTATATTCTAAACTTAAGATACTAAGTGGAGATAATAATAGAAGATAAAGAAGGGAGATTCTGAGGGGAATACAATGTGATAATACTTGCATTTAATATATCCCCAGCATACCCCAACTCATTGCTGTCAAATCAATTTGGACTCATAGCAACCCTATAGGACACAGTAGGATCGCCCCATAGGGTTTCCAAGGCTCTTCAAAGGCAGACTGCCCCATCTTTTTCCCTCAGAGCTGCTGATGGGTTCACACTGCTGACCTTTCAGTTAGCAGCCAAGAGCTTAACCACTGCACCACCAGGGCTCCTTTAGCATATTATAAAAAGAATCAATAAAATTCACTGTTTACTGTTGACTTCATTTTGATAGAAAGCATTTTTTTACTTCTCTCTGAATGTGACATTCTAAATCAAAATTGCAAATATCTATAAAAATAATTTTGTTCATATTAATATCATTATATGAAAAAAAAAATACCAGTTGTAATGACAGCTAACATTTCTGAGTGCTTAGCAAACATTACTGCTGTTGTTGTTAAACCCACTGCCGTCGAGTCGATTCCGACTTACAGCGACGCTGTTGTTGTTAGTTGCCCTGAATTTGATTCAGACTCATGGCGACCCCATGTGCACAGAGTAGGGTTTTCAAGGTTGTGACCTATCAGAAGGAGATCAGGCCTGTCTTTCGAGGCACCTCTGGGTGAGTCTGAACCACAATCTTTCAGGTAGCAGTCGAGCACTTAACTGTTTGTGCCTCCCAAGGAGTCTTTAACATTATTAAAGATTTAAAATTAGACACCTACATGACTTCTCTGTACCTCAGTGACCCCCATTTATAAGGCTGAATTATATGAAATTACTATTTCAAGGTCAAAAATTGTCAAATGACAACAATTTAATAAAGTTCCACCAAATAAAATAGAGGAGTGATAGAGTTTATCTCATATGATTACTGTTCATCTGATATAGCCCATGCAAGGGAATGGCATAGAGTATCAGCCACTCAATGTCACTTATTACTACCTTTACAAGAGAAGAAACTGGTGTTTCTAGTCTCAGCTTAAGTTTACAGTGACTCCAGAATTTGAAGTCAGATCTCTAACTCCAAAGTCACTGTTGTCTCCCCTATAACATTCTGCCAACCAGGATTTCTGAAACTCTGCTGATAATATCTAAGCTTCTCTCTTCAGAAAAAGTAACATAATGCCAATCCTGCTTTCTGGGGACATTTTATAAATTAAAGCAACACCGATTTAATCTGTATTAAATAGGCTTTGTTTCTTTTTTTGTCTTTTCCATGATGGATTAGTTCCCTGGAGTTACTATCTGCCAAATGGTACCCAAGTGTCCTTAAAGAGTTAAGGCAGCTTGTGCATTTGCATAATTTACAACCAGGGAGTAGCTGAGGGACTGGGAGAATCTGATTCAGTAGGCCATTTAGAAATTCATTTGCTCCTTATGCTTTCCCTGGTTATGGCCAGAACCTGAAAACATCAAAAATGTGTTTTCAAAAGTAAAGTAGAAAATAAGGTAGAACTGATGTGCTTACGTCTCCAAATGTAAACTCTTTAAATCACCCCATTGTTTGGGGGCTTTTTCCTTAGACATAGAAATTTATTCATACATTCACATTAGGCAGTTAATTGAACAGAATAGAGGTTGCTATGGAAACCATGTGGTATGCCCTAGTACTTAGTGAGGAAATGAACACTACTAATTATCACCAAATGTATGATATTTCTGCCTTTGTACTCTATAGTTTTTAATGTACAATCTGTTTAATGAACAGCAAGTTGTTCACCCAGCGTGCAGAGGGTGGAAAAGGCCTAAAAATAGATGATTAAATCCTCAGGTGTGAATCCGTGAATTTTATTGAAATAAGGCAATGAAAGTCTTGTTTTTCTCCCATAGATCTTAGCAAGGCTGGGAGGCTTATTGAAGCTTAAAATCTTAAATTTAAGCGGTTAAAACAATAAGAAAATGTTGCCAAGAAAAAAAATATCCTGTTCTTCCCTCCTTTCATTTAAGTATTTCACACATCCAATTCACCCTGAAAGGCATTTACGGAATGCTTACTATGGGCAAGGTATTGAGGAAAGGAAGAAGTGGTCAGAGGTCCATGATTTATACTCTGCTACAAAGCCAATTCTATTTAGGCTCCATAAAAGAGTTACAAAAAAGCGTGCAATTGTGAGCATAGAAGGTATGGAAATTAAGCCTAGCCCAGGAGGCTGAAGGAGGCATAGTCCTCCCTGAACTGAACTAGTAAGATGTATGGACACTATGCTACAATCTCCTTCACCCTGAGGGAGTAGAATCTGAAAATGTGTGGCCTGCTGTTCACACGCCTTACTCCCCAGGGCATCTGAAAGAGAATCTGGCTATAGCTTCCTTAACTAATCTTGATCCTGGTCAGTTGAGTCCTGGAGTCCACTGTATAGTTCCTGATTGGTGTTTTTCTCTCCATCTTGCTTCCAGAATCCCTTGTGCTAAATCTATGGAACCTCTTTCAGTAGCTACTCCTGCAACTATTGTTGCAGTAACACGGTTCCAGCTCAGGCTCCCTTAAAAAGATCTTGGTTACGCCAGAAGGGAAATTTTGAGACTATTGGATTTGGCAGGTAGCATTGTTTGCAACTGGGAGCCCTGATGGTACAGTGGCTGTTAAGAGCTCAGGATGCTAACCACAAGGTCAGCAGTTTGGACCCACCAGCTGCTCCTTGGAAACTGTATGTTGCAGTTCTACTCTGTCCTATAGGGTCACCATGAGTAGGAATCCACTTGATGGCAATGGGTTTGATTATTTGGGTTTATTGTTTGCAACACCCTGTCAAAGACCCACCTTCTATACTAGTTAGTTCCTCTTGTCTTCTCCCAAGCCTGCTTTGTTCCTACATTCAATATGCTATATGCTCTCAGTGCACCTAAAAGGCAGACATATGAATTAGAATGAGAGGGCAGTTTTAACTAATACACAAAAGGTAATATGGCCTGTATTTCAGAAATAGAGTATATCATAACAGTAACATAGGATGTATGCAGAAGAAATTTGGAAGACCGCTACGTGGACAACTGACTGGAAGAGCTCCATATTTATGCCTATTCCCAAGAAACGTGACCCAACCAAATGTGGAAATTATGGAACAATATCATCAATATTACATGCAAATAAAATTTTACTGAAGATCACTCCAAAGTGGCTGCAGCAGTATATTGACAGGGAACTGCCAGAAATTCAGGCTGGATTTAGAAGAGGACATGGAACCAGAGATATCATTGCTGATGTCAAATGGATCCTTGCTGAAAGCAGAAAATACCAGAAAGATGTTTACCTGTGTTTTATTGACTATACTAAGGTATTCAACTTCATGGATCATAAAAAATTATGGATAACATTGGGAAGAATGGGAATTCCAGGACACTGCTCATGAGAAATCCGTACATGGATCAAGAAGCAGTTGTTTGAACAGAACAAGGGGATACTGCATGGTTTAAAGTCAGGAAAGGTGTGCATCCGGGTTGTATAATGTCACCATGCTTATTCAATCTGTATGCTGAGCAAATAATCTGAAAAGCTGGACTACATGAAGAAGAATTGGAGGAAGACTCACTAACAACCTGCATTATGCAGATGACACAACCTTGCTTGCTGAACGTGAAAAGGACTTGAAGCCCTTGCTGATGAAGATCAAAGACTACAGCCATCAGTATGGATTACACTTCAACATAAAGGAAACAAAATCCTCAAGAATGGACCGATAAGCAGCATCATGACAAATGGAGAAAAGATTGAGGTTGTCAAGTATTTCACTTTACTTGGATCCACAATCAACACACATGGAAACACCAGTCAAGAGATCAAAAGACTCGTTGCAATGGGCAAATCGGCTGCAAGAGATCTCTTTAAAGTGTTAAAAAAACGAAACAAAACAAAGACATCACCTTGAGGACTACGGTGCACCTGACCCACGGCATGTTGTTCTCAATCACCTTATATGCATGTGAAAACTGGACAATAAATAAGGAAGACTGAAAAAAACTGACACCTTTGAATAACCGTGATGGTGAAGAATACTGAATATACCATGGCCTGCCAGAAGAACAAACAAATCTGTCTTGGAAGAAGCACAACCAAAATGTTCTTTGGAAGCAAAGATGGTGAGACTGCATCTCACATACTTTGGACATGTTGTCAGGAGGGATCAGTCCCTCAAAAAGGACATTACGCTTGGTAAAGTAGAGGGTCAGCAAAAAGGAAGAAGACCCTCAGAAAGATGGATTGACACAGTGGCTGCAACAATTGGCTCAAGCATAGCAATAATTGTGAGGATGACGCAGGACTGGGCAGTATTTTGTTCTGTCGTGCATAGGGTCGCTGTGAGTCAGAACTGACTCCACAGCACCTAACAACAACAACACCACCATAAAGTGTTATTCTTGGAAAGGTAGGTTGACACCACAATGTAGAGGATGCTTAATGCTTTGTACTTTATTTCAGGGAAAAAAATAAGAGTAAAAGAAGGTATTTCAATAGTTCAAGCAAAAGATAGAGAACCAGACAGAGAAGAACCATACTTACATATAACTTTACAAATGAAGTTCCCAAGCTCCAATCACAATGCATATTATATAATGGGCACTGGGTAAATATTACAAGGATACCTGGTGGCTCAGTGGTTGAGAGCTTTGGCAAGCTACAGCTGCTAGCTAAACAAAAGGTCGGCGGTTCAAATCTATCAGCTACTCCTTGGAAACCCTATGCAGCAGTTCTGCTCTGTCTTATAGGGTCACTATGAGTTAGAATTGACTTTATGGCACCGAGTCTTGGATTTTTGAATAAATATTTGTGGATAATCTTGACATTGTCAGGTCAGCTTCAAAATGTCAAACTAAAGACTACTTAACACAGTTACACTTTGAAAGTCACGTTATTTTCTGCTCTGTGATTAATACAGCACTCTCAGAATTTCTCTCTCATTTCATTTAGTATATAAAACTTATAATTAGACATTAATCAAGCTGCAAATATTTATTGAATGCTTATGGCCAAGCCATTTGGAATCCTGTTACTACTCTCTAAAGACAGTATTTATGGGCTTGAAAATAAATCAGCCCTCAATTTTTGACAAGTGTATTATTTGCCCTCCAGGATAAAATTGTTATGAAGTATTATAGATATCCACCAACATCTGAAAAACTGTTTTAGGCATTCTTAAGAACTTTTTTCAATATGATGAAATTATTTTTGAACATATGAGTAACTCAGATTTACCTCCTATGCACATTCAATTTAGTATCCTCAATGTATTTGGGAATTCTATTAAGAAATTTCAAGGTATGAAAAATACAGAAAAATCATTTAGGTTTTGGATTCCTAGAAGTAAATTGCAAATAGGAAAAAAAAAAAAAAAACAACAACAAATGGGTAACTGTTATGGATTGAATTGTGTCCCCCAACAAATCAAAATTCTGACCCCTACACCTGTGGATATAATTCCGTTTGGAAATAGGGTTTTCTCTGCTTTGTCAGTGAGGCCATATCAGTGTAGAGTGTGTCCTAAACCTAATCTCTTCTGCGTAATATAAAAAGTAGCCTAGAACAGGACCCATACCTCACGCCATGCACAAAAACTAACTCCAAGTGGATCAAAGACCTAAACATGAAGACTAAAACGATAAAGATCGTGGAAGAAAAAATAGGGACAACCCTAGGAGCCCTAATACAGGGCATAAACAGAATACAAAACATTACCAAAAATGATGAAGAGAAACCAGATAACTGGGAGCTCCTAAAAATCAAACACCTATGCTCATCTAAAGACTTCTCCAAAAGAGTAAAAAGACCACCTACAGACTGGGAAAGAATTTTCAGCTATGACATCTCCGACCAGCGCCTGATCTCTAAAATCTACATGATTCTGTCAAAACTCAACCACAAAAAGACAAACAACCCAATCAAGAAGTGGGCAAAGGATATGAACACACATTTCACTAAAGAAGATATTCAGGCAGCCAACAGACACATGAGAAAATGCTCCCGATCATTAGCCATTAGAGAAATGCAAATTAAAACTACGATGAGATTCCATCTCACACCAATTAGACTGGCATTAACCCAAAAAACACAAAATAATAAATGTTGGAGAGGCTGCGGAGAGATTGGAACTCTCATACACTGCTGGTGGGAATGTAAAATGGTACAACCACTTTGGAAATCCATCTGGCGTTATCTTAAACAGTTAGAAGTTGAACTACCATACAACCCAGAAATCCCACTCCTTGGAATATACCCTAGAGATACAAGAGCCTTCACACAAACAGATATATGCACACCCATGTTTATTGCAGCTCTGTTTACAATAGCAAAAAGCTGGAAGCAACCAAGGTGTCCGTCAATGGATGAATGGATAAATAAATTGTGGTATATTCACACAATGGAATACTATGCATCAATAAAGAACAGTGACGAATCTCTGAAACATTTCATAACGTGGAGGAACCTGGAAGGCATTATGCTGAGCGAAATGAGTCAGAGGCAAAAGGACAAATATTGTATAAGACCACTATTATAAGATCTTGAGAAATAGTAAAAACTGAGAAGAACACATACTTTTGTGGTTACGAGGAGGGGGAGGGAGGGAGGGAGGGAGGGAGAGGGTTTCTTATTGATTAATCAGTAGATAAGAACTGCTTTGGGTGAAGGGAAAGACAACACTCAATACATGGAAGGTCAGCTCAACTGGACTGGACCAAAAGCAAAGAAGTTTCCGGGATAAAATGAATGCTTCAAAGGTCAGCGGAGCAGGGGCGGGGGTCTGGGGAACATGGTTTGAGGGGACTTCTAAGTCAATTGGCAAAATAATTCTATTATGAAATCATTCTGCATCCCACTTTGAAAAGTGGTGTCTGGGGTCTTAAATGCTAACAAGCGGCCATCTAAGATGCATCAATTAGTCTCAATCCACCTGGAGCAAAGGAAAATGAAGAATACCAAGGTCACACGACAACTAAGAGCCCAAGAGACAGAAAGGGCCACATGAACCAGAGACCTACATCATCCTGAGACCAGAAGAACTAGTTGGTGCCCGGCCACAATCGATGACTGCCCTGACAGGGAGCACAACAGAGAACTCCTGAGGGAGCAGGAGATCAGTGGGATACAGACCCCAAATTCTCATAAAAAGACCATACTTAATGGTCTGACTGAGACTAGAGGAATCCCGGCGGCAATGCTCCCCAGACCTTCTGTTGGCACAGGACAGGAACCATCCCCGAAGACAACTCATCAGACATGAAAGGGACTGGTCAGTGGAGGGGAGAGAGATGCTGATGAAGAGTGAGCTAATTAAATCAAGTGGACACTTGAGAGTGTGTTGGCAACTCTTGTCTGGAGGGGGGATTGGAGGATAGAGAGAGAGGGAAGCTGGCAAAATTGTCAGGAAAGGAGAGACTGAAAGGGCTGACTCAATAGGGGGAGAGCAAGTGGGAGTAGGGAGTAAGATGTATGTAAACTTATATGTGACAGACTGATTGGATTTGTAAACGTTCACTTGAAGCTTAATAAAAGTTAATTAAAAAAAAAAAAGTAGCCTAGATACAAAGAAGAGTCCCTGGGTGGCATAAAGGTTAGGCGCTTGACTACTAGCCGAAGGGTTGGTGGTTCAAACTCAGTCAGAGGCTCCATGGAAGACAGCCCTGATGATCTGCTTCCAAAAGGTCACAGCCTTAAAAGCCCTATGTAGCAGCTCTACTCTGCACACATGGAGTTGCCATGAGTTGGAATCAACTGGATGGCAACTAATAGCAACCACAAACCTGAAATAGAGAAGGACCTTCCCCTAGAGCCACACTCTGAATTTGGACTTCTAGCCTCCTGACCTGTGGAAAATAAATTTCTGTTCTCTAAAGCCACTCATTTGTAGTGTTTCTGTTATAGCAGCACTAGGAACTAAAACAGTAACATAATAATAGCTTAATAATACAAATAATAGTTGAAAATTGAAAAAAAAATGTGTTTCTTGCCTATAACTGTGTTTCTTCTTGAGGTTACAAATCAAAAATATGTTGTTAGGTAGGAAAAATGAGATATAATTTTTATCTTTTTACATATGAATTTATCTACTGAGTTTTGCTTCTTTTATTAATTTTATGTAGAGCTAATTTTCAGTTATTCATTTTGACTTGTTCAGTTTATGGATAATTCAGGTCTTTCATTTTGTAGCAAATTTTAAAATTCAAATCATTATATATCTGTTCTTATTAGCAATGGAATTAATAGATAATAAAAATCATTAACACTTATTAAGAGCTTACTATGTGCCAGACATTCGTCAGAGCATTTTATAAGAATGAAATCATTAAATCCTCAAAAGGAGCCTCTAACGTAAGCATTTTTAGTGCTTACCAAAAGGGTGGCAGTTCGAATCCACCAGGTGCTCCTTGGAAACCCTATGGGGCAGTTCTACTCTATGCTATAGGGTCGCTATGAGTTGGAATCAACTCAACAGCAACGGGTTCAGTTTGATTTTTGGTTAACTTACTTAAAGTTGCAGGGCTCATTAGTAGTGGTGCCAGCATTTAAACCTAGGCAGTTTGCTTCCAAAATTCACACTATTAACAACTTTACTACTAATTATACTTCACTTCTCCACAAAGTATTCCTATGCACATTTTTAACCCTCATTCTATGGGTCAACTACAAAGCTATCCTACAGGTTACTACGAAGTTATAAAAAGGCAAAATCAAAGGTTGGAAAAATCTATAAACTAGAATAAGCCACTGAAACACCTAGAATTACGGGATGACTGCCTAGAAGTATACTGCAATATTTGAGGGGGCATGAAGAGGTAGGAAATGATATTTAAATAATGTTATGGATAGAACGGTATCCTCCAAAAGTTACGTTGAGGTCCTAACACTTGTACTTTTCTTTTTTATGTTAATGAGCCTATACCAAAGTAAAGTGGATCTTAAATGTTCTCTCCTCTGAACGGTGTCTTATAAAAAGAGCAGAACAGAAACAGACAACCAGGGGAAGACACCACAGATGCATCTACAAGCAGCAAAGGAACCCCGAGGATTGCTGTCAGTCACCAGAAACCAGGCGAGAGATGCACAGCAGGAATCAACATGGCCAAGACTCTGATGTGGAACTTTAGCCTCAAGGACTATGAAAAAGTAAGTGTCTTTATTTAAAGCTATCCACTTATGGTATTTTTTGTTATGGCAGCATGCAGTTACCAAGTTAGATAATGTCAATTTTAATTTTTGCACCAAAATGGGAATTATTCAAATGAATTGTTCCACAAATTGAGAATAATTCATAAACCTTGGACTCATTCTTGACTCCTCTCTTTCTCTCCCAACCTATATTCATTTATCAGCATTATCTTGTAATCTCTACCTTCAAAATATAGACCTCCAACAGCCACTTCTCATCTCCTGGTCCATATTAACCGTTATCTTTATAGATCAGTGTACTAGGCTTCTTGCTCCACTCTTGTCCTACACCTCAGGCTTTTCTTCATAGAGTGCAAAGTGATCCTTTTGAAACATAAGTCAGGTCATATCACTTTAAACGCAAGATCTTCAAGCGTCTCCTGAGCTCACTCCCAATAAAAGCTGTTCCATGGGCTACCACAGAGCTTCTACATGTTTGGTGATTGGCTGCCTCTCAACATTATTTCTTACTACTTTTCCCTTGCTTTCTGGTCTCCTACTGTTCCTTAACATGACCAGTCCTGCTCAGACCTTTGTTACTTGCTGATCACCGTGCTGAACTGCTTCTCCTTCTCTCTCAGATATTCACATTTTTTATTCTGTCCTTCATTTATTTTCTACTCAAAATATATCTTTCTCAGTAAGTCCTTTCCAGCCCAGCCTATCCTAAAATATCACCCTCTGTCATTTTCTATCCTCTCATCCTGCTGTTCCAGTGCTTATGGCACTAAAAAAAAAAAAAGATGGTATTATTTGTTTTCAGTCTTCCTCATTATTATGTATGTTTTATTAACATCGTTGTATGCTTGATTCCTAGAGCAGAGCCTGATATACAACAGATCCTCAAAAAAAAAAAAAAAAAAATTAGAGAAAGAATAGTTGAATTTAAATACAAGATTTCTTTTTGTAATCATTTTACTAGCGTAGTAGGGAATGGATCTAGCTCTTTGTAATTTTATTTTCTGTAAGGAGATTGATTCTTAAACTCATACTGTGAGTTTAAGTTAGATACTTTCTACTACAGATACTTTTATCTGTAATGTCCCCTGGGAAATGTTGTCAATAATTTAAAGGTTGAAATGTTTGTGTTTATATTACTAATAAGAACTACTTTTCTGACCACGTTTCAACAGAAAACTCAAGGAAAATCCTTGCATTTCAGTGTTCTTTGAGGCAAGAATGGCAAGTGCATAAAGACACCTCACATGCAAAAGCAGGACAATGAAAAAGAAGACAGGAGAAGAATTGATACATTCGAATTTTGGTTGGGCAAAGACTATTGTATATACTGTGAACTTCCAGAAGAATGAATAAATCAGTCTTGGAAGAAATACAACCAGAATGCTTCTTAGAAGCAAGATGACAAGACCTCTACTCACTTACTTTGGACATGTCATCAGGAAAGACTAATTGCTAGAAAAGAACATCATGTTTGGTAATATAGAGGGTCAGAGAAAACAATGGAAACTCTCAGTGAGATAGACTGACACAATAGCTCCAACACAGACTCAAATATACCAATGATTATGAAGATGACACAGGCCTGGGCAGCATTTCATTCTATTACACATAAGGTTGCCATAAGTTGCAGCTGACTAGATGACAACTAACAACAATCGTCCCTAAAGAACATGCTAGACACTAATGATGGTAATAAAGAGTAAAACTAATTTATTCTAGGTTTCTTATCCCTAATTATGTTGTTTCTTGGCTAATATCCCTCCAAACTCTCACTAATTCTGTTGCACTATTCATATAGGGCTGTGCTGGCACTTTGGATGGGAAATTCTCTCTGTGCAGGCTATCTCTCACAATATAGCATGTTTCACTTTCCTCACTCTAACCAACTCAATGCCACAGGCATCCTCCAGGCATTATACAAACTAAAAATGTCTCCAAACATTTCCACACCCCATGCAGAACTTGTGATATGACTATAAACCCTTGAGGTTCATTCTTGGTCTTCTACAATATTCTCCTTCTCAGTCTCTCTCCCTTAATTCTCTGTTTCCTTCTAATCTGCTAAATATATTATTGTCAGATTAACCTCCCTGAGGCATATCTCTAATAAAGATGTTCCCATGGTTCTGTGGTGCCTATGACGCACTGGGCAAGGACACGTTTTTATTATCTTTTTACTTATTTTCATTTATCATTTTATTTTTGGTCTTACAGAATTTTAATATAAGAACCAATCTATTTCCAGTAACAGAAAAATACTATATTTTAATTTGAAAAGAATGTATTCATGCCCATACAGATGTGTGCTGACCTCAAGACCATCCTGTACCAAGACGCCCACAGCAAATGCTTTGATGAATGACTCCTCTCCTTGCCCTAATGATTGCCAAGTCACACTCCGTCAGCATGGCTTGGTATCCATCAATTTCTATCATGACATCATCTAACATAAAATTGTATTACCAATATCACCAACTGAAAATCATTATATGAATACCAAATTCTCAGGGCACATAAAAATATGTACCTTATATACCTATCTAAATAGAATTGCTACCTCTATATCTAAACATAGGTATTTTTCTAGACATCAGATAATGTGGTGGAAGACAAATTTTTCTAAAATTTTTTCTAAAAAATAAATATCTATATTTCAGCCAATTTATGATTCATAAATTCTCTACATCAAAATTCATTAGTATACAGAACAAAATTAACGTGATTAACACAATGTGCCAAGGAAGGAATAAAACACGAGGCCTTCGTTGCTTTTCTAAATATATTAGAACGACTACCATCAGATTGTGCATCATGTTTTCCTGATGCCTGCATAATCATTTCTCCTGAAATTTCTAACAAAAATTCATATGGATGAACACTATGAAGAGCACAATGAACCTTGGTCAATGTGGTGTGGTAGGAAAACATTAAGACCTGGTGTCAGATGTTATGCATTTCTTGCCTCCTCTATTTAATTTCCTCACCTAAATAATTAAATAATAATAATGACTGAGATAAGTGTTGTGTTAGAAAGTTGAGATAAGACAGTCAGGGCATTCTTGTCAGGACTTTAAAGTTGAATGTGTCTACTGCCTCCACCTACCCAAATCAGAGATGCCTACATGCTGTACTTACACAAATCTTATTCTTCCTACAGAGTGAGGAAATGAAATGAAAAGTAGTGAAAGGTAAATTGGGTAATAATCCTTTGAGGATTATTTTCCTTTGCCAGGATATGCAACAGAGTTTTGTGGTTGATAGCTAGGAGTTCAGTCCAATTGTGATAGCTTCTGTCTTTATCCTCACTGTGTAAACACAGTGATTGCTGAATTTCACCCAGAAAGCTACAGCAGCTTGTTTCTCAGATTTGATGTGCTGTTGGATTAGGGACTTTGCTGGGTAGGACAGCATTGATCAGGCATGCCAGTGTCCAGAATCACAGCAACAAAATAGAACCACACAATTGTAAGGAGGGCTTCTAATGCTAGCCATCTCCTGGTATAGTGATTGATCCAGAAAATACAAGTGAAATCATTTTTTTAAATGAAAAACTTGTTTATAAAATCATTTGATTATCACCTCTGATACATCTCACAAAAAGAATGGGTTTCAGAATAAACTCAAACACGTAAAATTCCAATACTTCTTCAAAAGTAGCCAATGCGTTAAAATTTTGACCCACTTGCTTTTCTTCTCTTCAGTTTCTCCAACTTCTCTACTTCTTGCCACATCCACTCCTGGTTCAAACTTTACCATGATATCACCTCAGCTAATGTTTCTCAACTATTTGAACTGAACCAAAATATTTATACCTATTGGTTTTCACACATTTGTTAAATTTTCACCTTTTCATTCAATTATTTTATATAAATATCCAAAATGTTTTCTTTTTGTAGTCCTTCAGCAGCCAGCTATCTTGGCTCCTTTTCATAATAGCACTAAAATGGATGTTCAAAATCAGAAATGTTAATTTGAATACTGGGCATAAGGAATTCTTTGCATGAATGGGATTCCGTTAAAGTATCTGCATTTTTTTGACTCAGCAAGGTCTGGAAACATAATAATGATTAACATATATGACTACCATACTAAGCACTACTATGTACAAAGTAATATATGATAAGCAAATGTCACCATCTATAATCCTCACAAACCACCCATTATGAAGATAAGAAAGCTGAGGCTCAGAAGGATAAATAATTTGTCCAAGGTTTCATAGATAGTGAATGGCGATGTTGGAGACAGGAGGAAGGAAGGGAAGGCTGGATCTTAGGTATGTAACTGGGACATCTGTAGTCTTTCCAAAAATTACTCTTATTTTTATGATATGTTCTAAAAGGTACTCTCCAACTGAAAAGTCTCCTTAATTTTAGAGTGAAGAAAATTTGCCTGTTTGCATTTTAGCAACAGAAGTAAATTCAGAATTCTCTTTCACATCCTTTTGACACAACCTTTCTCCAACCAGGGTGCTTATTCAGACATTTCAAAACTTCCAAGCCAGAGGCGTCTGTGTGTATGCATGCGTGTGTGTGTGCGCGTTCATGTCTGAGAGTGATAGAGACAGAGGGAAAGAGAGAAGAGAGAGATTGGGACAATTTTTGTTATTCAACTGTTATAATACATTTAATTCATATATTTTATATATGTGTGTGTGTGTATATGTCTATACACATAAATATGTGCGTGTGTCTATGAGTCTGAGTTGAGTCAACAACAGGTTTTTTTTTTTTATACATAGGGTCACTATGAGTTGGAACTGACTCAACAGCAATGGGTTTTATACATAATTGCAATCCTTCCCCTCCCCAGATAAAATCTTCCACCCCAAATTAATTTTGAAATGGATTGCCTTCTCATGTTCCTTTAAAAAAAGAGAGATACACAAAAAAAGTAGTGATTTAAAGAAAGTAATTCACAACATGACAACTCTGCTTATTCATTTTTCTTTCCCACATGTCCCCTGTGATAGCAAAAGTATTTATCTCTTCAGCAGTCCACAAGCAATTAATGCTATACATCATGTGTAAATCTGACTGACAGGACACACCATCTGTAGCAGCCATGGAAGGTCTATTTAGAAGGCCACGCACACTTGCAATCAAAGCTCAAAGACCAGAAAATATGCTAAGATTCACAGCTACATTTTTAATACCTACTTCTGTTTACTTTATCAATAGAGGAAATGGACAGAGTAAGGGAAAATAATGGAATAGCACTGGTCTGGTCAAAACAAAGGGCCAGAAGAAAAGACACAGCAAGTCTGATTTCTGTATCTGTCTGAGGCGGTTTATAGCCTTAATCATCAGAAGCCTGTGGAATCTAAAAACTATTATTCACGCATATGTATTCTTTTTAAATATTTTAGGAAGCATGTGGCTTCTGGTAGCAAGCATAGACTTAAGGGGGGATGAAGGAGAGAGCTCAATTGTCTGAGGACAAAGAATCACAGCGATCTTTATGTTATGCCAATACATTAAACAACCTTTTCAAAAGATAGGCAAAGCATAATAAAATTATTTTATGAATGAATGAAAAGTACTATGTTAAGAGTTCAATATACTACTAACCTGATTTATAAAACATTATTTGCAACAATTATGAAAACAAGACTCCAAATTTGTGAGTGAATCTAAGACAACCCTTGTGTCTCTGAGATTTTAAAGCTTTAGCTCTTGGTTACATAACACAAAGCTTATCCTGACAATATAATAACAACAACGGCAAAAACATAAGCCTCTTGAATTCTAGCGGTAGCCTCTTGAATTCTAGTGGGAACCTCAATTAGGTTACTGATAATTAGTTTATTCAGACTTCGATTGCTTTCAATTCTTGATTTGTAGACCAGGACTAATAATATTTACTGCCTTATCTCCCTTCTCTTCTTCTTCTTTGGGTCTCTATTTCTGTGCAGTGTTACAATAATCAATGAATAAATTTTATGAAATATTGACATAAAAGAAATATTTAAGGATTACTTTCATTTTATATTAGAGGATAACCTCTTCAGCTATTTTCTTAATATTATGAGAAATCACTAAAATATGTCAACACTAGAGCTGTTTAGTAATTAATTTTAAATTGAATAGTTTAATTGTTTAACACTCTGATTTTATAAATCTTCCCCACATATTTCATTTATTTTAAATTTAAAATCCTAAAATACAAAAAATATCAAAAAACCTACAATTGTTCCAAAGGAGTACTCTATTACTGTATTTTTATGAAAATAACACACACCTTCTACATTTATTTGCCAACTGCGCCCTCCTCCCATGAGGTATTTTCATAAGCACGCTATGTTAATCTTTCTACAGCAACATGTAAAAAAAAATTGGCATAGTGGTGTTTATGAAAATAACCTTGCTGGCGGAGGGCATGGTTGACAAACATAAAAAATGTGCGCTATTTGCATAAAAATATTGTAGTTAACTATTGCTAAGCATAACAGATTACTACAAAATTTAGCAGTTTAAACAAACAAAAAAAAAACAGCTGCCCTCCAGTAGATTCTGACTTGTGGCAACATCATATGTTTCAGAGTAGAACTGTGTTTCATAGGATTTTCATGGCTCTGATCTTTCGAAAGAAGACTGGTAGGCCTCTCTTCTGAGGCACTTCTGGGTGAGTCTGAACCACAAACCTTTCAGTTAGCATTCCAGCACTTAATTGTTTGTGCCAACCAAGGTCTCATTTATTTCACAGTTTCTGTGGATCAGAAATTTGGCAACAACTAACATAGGTAACTCTGGCTCAGAATCTCTCATGAAATTGCAGTCAAGATGTTGGCTTGCCATCATCCAAAGGCTTGACTGGTACTGGAGGGTCTATTTCCAAGAAGTCTCACTCACATGGCTGTTGACAGGAAACCTCAATTCCTTGGCATTGGGACCTCTCTATAAAGCTGCTTAAATGTCCTGATACAGCTGTCTTCCCCCCAGAACAAGTGATTCAAAAGAGCGAGGAGGAAGCCACAATGAGTTTTATGATCTACACTTGGAAGTCACACTTTGTCCTTTCTGCAGCATCCTGTTGGGTACACACGCCAACCCTATTCATTGTGGAAGGAGCTATTCAAGGGCACGAATACCACCAGGTGTGGATTGTTGAGGACAATTTACTGGCTGGCACTACAACTGTTTATCTTGTAAGATGATCAAAATTTAAGAATTACCTAACCCACCCTAACAAAACACAGTATTCAGTTGTTCAAAGGGCTTCTAATACGTGTGACAAAAGCTATGAAATGTGTCAAGGAGACACTTACAAAGATGTCCTCAGGAACCTTACAAGTGATTACTTAGTATCATGTGAGTGTTAAAATGAATTCTACTGTGCTCATCTTGAATTATTAAAAAATGAGACTAGTGACAGGTCAAAATAACTAATAGTCCAAATCTTGGCAATACCTTAGATTATATCTAAGAAATGCCAAAGAGGCCTGACATTTTTCTGCAGAATATGATCCCACCTATGCATCTAACAAGATTTCTTTGAAAAGAAGGTGTATAACTGTAGGGGGCATATTATACTTAATACAGGTACAGGTAGTGGAAATAGTAGGCTTTGGAGTCAGGAAGTCCTGGATTCCCTGCCCAGTTTTGATATTTACTAAGTCAACTTAGGCAAGTAACTTAACATTTCTGAGCCCAGTTTCCTTATCCTTAAACGTCCTACCTAACCCCTGGGTTATTTTGTGGCTCACAGAAGCCTATGCACATGTCGGTGATACCATCATGCCATATACACGTTAGAAAGGTGGACAGTTTGTTTTTTAATACTGCACTTGAGTTACAGGGCAGCAGAGCATTCATCAGTATCTGCCCAAGATTTGTTAGATCTCTACTCTCCTACAAGTAGGTAACAAGGAAATGAAGGACAGAAAAACCTACAGTAGATAAAACTTATGTTTACATTATTTGTAAAGAGGCAAAAGGAAGTAGAAAATAACCAGACTTTCCTAGGTCTGTGACCAGAAGGAATCCTAAAATTAGATAAAACCAGCATGCAGTTCTCAAGACCAAATAAAGGGTTCAACTCAAGGAGATGCTTCATTAAAAAGCTGTAAAAAATAGCAAAATAAACTTATAAAGTATAAAGTTTTATAGCCTGAGAAACACAAGCTGAATAAATAAAATTGATCCCATTTTTAAATATTTCAAAGAAACAAATATTACTCTTTATCTCAGATGACAAATGCAAAGAAAAGGTAATACTTCAGTTGAAATGTCTTTCCCCTGCTTCTTTACCTAGCTCTCTCTTAGCTGGCCTTGCCCTCCAGGACTCAGCTGAGGCCTCATCTTTTCCAGAAGCCTTGTCAGAGGCTCCTGATTATCACCACTGCCACTTCACTCAGGATTAGGTGCTAATCTCCTAAAGGAGCCCAGGACACTTTTTAGGATAAAGCAGTTGATGAAGGTAACTACCAAAACTAACATTCTTTAAGCACTTACTATACACCAAACAATGTATTAAGTGCTTCATATATATTACTTTTTTGTTACTTAATTTAATCCTAACAACAAGTGTGTGAAAGGACACTTGTTGTTGTTGTTAGTAGTCACTGGGTTAGGTCTGCCAGATACATTGCCAGATCCTGCACCACCATTATGGTCATTGGTATGTTTGAGTCCATCGATACAGCTATTATGTAGTCTCTTCCAACCTAGGGGGTTCATCTTCCAGCACAATATTCTGTTGTGATCCATATGGCTTTTTTTTTGGGGGGGGGAGCTAAATTTTAGAAGAGATTGCCAGGCCTTTCTTCCTAGTCTATCTAAGTCTGGAAGCTTCCCTGAAACCTGTCTACCATGGGAGATCTTGCTGGTATTTGAAATACTGGTGGTATAGCTGCCAGCATCACAGGAACACACAAGCCACCAAAGTACAACAAACTGGCAGACACTTATATTACTACTATTTTATATATGATGAAATATATATATACATATATATATATACACATACATATATATATATATATACACATACATATATATATATAAAATATACTGACATACCTATGGGTGAAGATGGCACAGACAGAAATGCAAGCACCAGGCTTGGAACTCAGTCTGACTCCACAACTCATACTCTACACCCTAAGTGAACACTGCCTTATCTTATTTATTTGTATATAACTGCATAGCACACTGCCTGATCCACATAGGTGCTCAATTCCATTTTTGAATGAATAAATTATTGACAAATAAAAATATGCTGTAATCTAGCAACAAATATGTTTAAATATTAATAAGTTTCTTCTCATTAGCACAGTCAGACTGAGGGCAAGAGTCCCATAAGGTACAGGGTTCCTAATGTCCACAATGAAAGAATGACATTCACATTATAAAATGATGCACGATAGAAGTATCTATGCCCAGACATCCTTTCCCCATTAATAATGGTTCTCAGCTGGGGAAATTTTGCTTCCTAGGGGACATATGGAAATGTCTGGATACCTTTTTGTTAGTCACCACTGAGTACAATGGCATCTAGGGGATAGACGCCAGGGATGCTGCTAAACATCCCACAATGCACAGGACAGTCCTCCACAATAAGGAATTACCTGGGCTATAATGTCAATAGTCCTACAGATCAAGCTAGGTTTTACTACATATTTCCTCCTAAACTTTAATGCATTTAATAATATTTGAGGACTCTCTATTAACCTCCAAATTTCACGTTTTTTATATCCTAAGTAGGAGGAAAAAATGTGGTTTCAAAAGGCAAAAGAGAGTCTCCTGTGTTTTATAAAACTACTATGCCTTTTGGCAAGATAAAAACTGCCCTTAGAAAACATTAGAATGTTAAAAGCAAAAGGGAGTGGAAAAGAGATTTTTTACTGAATATAACCACTTTGTGCAGGCCATAGGCTAGACACCTAGAATCATTCCAACACCCTATGAGGTTTCAGGCAAAAAGGAACCGAGGCTTAGAAAGGCAACGTGGCTTTCTTAGAGTCACAGATTCAGTGAGGAGGCAAGACTCAGACCCCATTATCTGCCTGCTTCGAAGCCAAGTACTCCCCTCCCTTTACAAGATCACAAACATAACGTTACATAGGGAAAGCCCAGGAGAAGGAAGAAAAAAACAGGTTCATCTTCACATGTATCAAATCAATAAGTACTGCCAGGTAAATGTGGTTTGTAGCTAAACAAATGGTTCCTTTGGAAAAAAAACTGTGAAGTTCCTGAAGAGACAAAAAAGATAAACTCACAGAGAAGTAACAAAACCCAGTAAATTGCCATACGAGACATAAAAAGAGTCGACAGTATGTGGGGGTTTATACTATGAAAAGGCTATTTATTCTCCATATACTACTCTTCTAGCCTCCCCCTCAAACACTAAGAACAGCCTTTTCTAGCTCACAGGCACAAGTACTGGAAGAGCACCAGCTGCCTGGAATACCAAGAAATTTCCCCTGCTATAAAACAAATACTAAATAATGGAAAGATAGAAAGAATAGTGGGAAAATGAGAATGAGATGGCATACTTCACGGACAGAGGACATCCAGATGCCCAGAGTCTCAGAATCACAATTTTCATGTAAAAACTTTGTTTGCCTCTCCCTGAGAATAAGACTGCTAACGTCATTTCCTAGAATTCTCTCTTTACTACACTGTTCCCAATGCCCCTCAAATACTCACCAATATAAGGACCTTTCTTAAACACCAGAAACACTGGTAAAGACAAATAAAAGTTGTAAAAAAAAAAAAAAGAACATATTAATATAGTAGAGGAATCATATGTATATAAAATTCATTTTCTGAACTGTTTAGAATTCTATTCTGAGGAAAGTATGCAAATGACTGGCCAATAAACAAGTAAAAAAAAATCCAGTTAATTCTTCTCCCATGGCAAGATCAGTCTAAAGGTCAATGAGAGATTGATGGTTGCTGCCAGCCTAGACTACTTTCAAACTGCAGGGGTGGCATTTTAAGAACAAGAGAGAAAACAAGTCATCAAACTACTCTGGCAAACTGTAATTGTATAAAATAACAAAGCAGCATTAGAAAAAAATTTCTCCTTGCTCAAAAATTTGTTTGGGTGCCTTTAAGTCCACAAGAAGGAGAGATGAGTTTAGATAAACACGTACCTTCATTAAGCCATAATGACTGAAGACCAGATGAGCTGTGGGTTAGCGTCAAGGATGTCATACATGAAGAAAGCAAAAGGTCATTAAAAAAAACAGGAAAAACAGACCAAAATGGATGTCAGAAGAGACTCTGAAACTTGCTCTTAAATGTAGAGTAGCAAAGCAAAATGGAAAAAATAATCATGTAAAAGATCTAAACAGAAGATTTCAAAGGGCAGCTCAAGAAGTCAAAGTAAAGTATTATAATGAAATGTGCAAAGATCTGGAGTTAGAAAACCAAAAGAGAAGAACATGCTCAGCATTTCCAAGCTGAAAGAACTGAAGAAAAAATTCAAACCTTAAGTTGCAATTTTTAAGAATTCTGTGGGCAAAATATTGAATGATGCAGGAAGCATCAAAAGAAGATGGAAGGAATACACAGAAATCGGTCAAGGTTCAGCAATTTCAAGAGGTAGCAGATGATGAAGAATCAATGGTACTGAAGGAAGAAGTTCAAGCTGCACTGAAGGCATTGGCAAAAAACTAGGCTCCAGGAACTGACTGAATATCAACTGAGATGTTTCAACAAACGGATGCAACACTGGAAGCACTCATTTGTCTAACACCTAGTAATCTGGGAGACAGTTACCGGGCTGACTGACAGGAAGAGATTCATACATGTGCTCATTTCAAAGAAAGGTGATTCAACAGAATGCAGAAATTATCAAACAATATCATTAATATCACATGCAAGTATAATTTTGCTGAAGATAATTTAAAAGTGGTTGCAGCAATACATCAACAGGGAACTGCCAGAAATTCAAGCTAGATTTAGAAGAGGACAGGAAATAAGGGATATCATTGCTGATGTCAGATGGATCATGGCTGAAAGCAGAGAATACCAGAAAGATGTTTACCTGTGTTTTACTGACTATGCAAAGGCATTCAACTATGTGGATCATAACAAATTATAGATAACATTGTGAAGAATGGGAATTCCAAAAGACTTAATTGTGCTCATTAGGAAACTACATAGTTCATAAGGCACTCATTCCAACAGAACAAGGTGATACTGAGAGATTTAAAATCAGAAAAGGTATGCATCAAGGTTGTATCCTTTCACCATACTTATTCAATCCGTATTCTGAGCTAATAATCTGAGAAGCCGGACTACTTTAAAGTGTTAAAAAGCAAAGATGTCACCTTGAAGACTAAGGTGCACCTGATTCAAGCCACGGTATTTTCCAGTTGTCTCATATGTAGGTGAAAGCTGGACAATGAACAAGGAAGACCGAAGAACTGACACCTTTGAATTATGGTGTTGGCGAAAAATATTGGATATACCATGGACTGCCAGAAGAACAAACAAATTTGTCTTGGAAGAAGTATAGCCAGAATGCTCCTTGGAAGCAAGGATCGTACAACTTTGTCTCACATACTTTGGATGTGTTATCAGGAGGAGCCAGTCCCTGGAGAAGGACATCATGTTTGGTATAAAGTCAGCGAAAAAGAGGAAACCCTCAATGAGATGGATTGCCACAAAAGCGGCAATAATGGGCTCAACACAGCAATGATTATGAAGATGGTGCAGCACTGGGCACTGTTTCTTTCTGCTGCATACGTAGGGTCGCTATGAGTGAAACAAGACTCAACGACACCTAACAACGACAACAAAGACCATCAAAAATGTCTGACACAGCAAGATGGCGGACTAGGCAGACGCTACCTCGGATCCCTCTTACAACAAAGACACGGAAAAACAAGTGAATCGATCATATACATAACAATCTACGAACCCTGAACAACAAACACAGATTTAGAGACGGAGAACGAACTAATACGGGGAAGCAGCGATTGTTTCCAGAGCCTGGGGCCAGCGTACCAGTCAGGTACGGCACAAGCACAGAGAGCTGCGCCACCCCCCTGAACTAACCCCGGGAGGGGGACCAGCCGTTTCCGCGGGCGGCGTGAGACGCAGCCGGTAGGAGAAGTCCCCGGGAGGCAGTGACTGGTCTTGGAGCAGAAAGAACAGCATCCCAGCTGGGGAACTGTCCCGCTGGGATTTGGACTGGACGCAGCGGATTTCCTGGAAAAACTAGTTTCCTAGTGATGGCTCAGAGACAACAATCCATATCAAACCACTTAAAGAAGCAGACCATGACAGCTTCTCCAACCCCCCAAACGAAAGAATCAAAATCTTTCCCAAATGAAGATACAATCCTGGAATTATCAGATACAGAATATAAAAAACTAATTTACAGAATGCTTAATGATATCACAAATGAAATTAGGATAACTGCAGAAAAAGCCAAGGAACACACCGATAAAACTGTTGAAGAACTCAAAAAGATTATTCAAGAACATACTGGAAAAATTAATAAGTTGCAAGAATCCATAGAGAGACAACATGTAGAAATCCAAAAGATTAACAATAAAATAACAGAATTAGACAACGCAATAGGAAGTCAGAGGAGCAGACTCGAGCAATTAGAATGCAGACTGGGACATCTGGAAGACCAGGGAATCAACACCAACATAGCTGGAAAAAAATCAGATAAAAGAATTAAAAAAAATGAAGAAACCCTAAAAATTATGTGGGACTCTATCAAGAAGGATAACCTGCGGGTGATTGGAGTCCCAGAACAGGGAGGGGGGACAGAAAACACAGAGAAAATAGTTGAAGAACTCCTGACAGAAAACTTCCCTGACATCATGAAAGACGAAAGGATATCTATCCAACCCCATTTAAGATTGATCCAAAAAGAAAAACACCAAGACATTATCATCAAACTCACCAAAACCAAAGATAAACAGAAAATTTTAAAAGCAGCCAGGGAGAAAAGAAAGGATTCCTTCAAGGGAGAATCAAAAAGAATAAGTTCAGACTACTCAGCAGAAACCATGCAGGCAAGAAGGGAATGGGACGACATATACAGAACACTGAAGGAGAAAAACTGCCAGCCAAGGATCATATATCCAGCAAAACTCTCTCTGAAATGTGAAGGCGAAATTAAGATATTTACAGACAAACACAAGTTTAGAGAATTTGCAAAAACCAAACCAAAGCTACAAGAAATACTAAAGGATATTGTTTGGTCAGAGAACCAATAATATCAGATATCAGCACAACACAAGGTCACAAAACAGAACGTCCTGATATCAACTCAAATAGGGAAATCACAAAAACAAACAAATTAAGATTAATTAAAAAAAAAATACACATAACAGGGAATCATGGAAGTCAATAGGTAAAAGATCACAATAATCAAAAAGAGGGACTAAATACAGGAGGCATTAAACTGCCATATGGAGAGTGATACAAGGCGATATAGAACAATACAAGTTAGGTTTTTACTTAGAAAAATAGGGGTAAATAATAAGGTAACCACAAAAAGGTATAACAACTCTATAACTCAAGATAAAACCCAAGAAAAACGTAACGACTCAACTAACATAAAGTCAAACACTGTGAAAATGAGGATCTCACAATTTACTAAGAAAAACGCCTCAGCACAAAAAAGTATGTGGAAAAATGAAATTGTCAACAACACACACAAAAAGGCATCAAAATGACAGCACTAAAAACTTATTTATCTATAATTACCCTGAATGTAAATGGACTAAATGCACCAATAAAGAGACAGGGAGTCACAGACTGGATAAAGAAACACGATCCATCTATATGCTGCCTACAAGAGACACACCTTAGACTTAGAGACACAAACAAACTAAAACTCAAAGGATGGAAAAAAGTATATCAAGCAAACAATAAGCAAAAAAGAAGAGGAGTGGCAATATTAATTTCTCACAAAATAGACTTTAGACTTAAATCCACCACAAAGGATAAAGAAGGACACTATATAATGATAAAAGGGACAATTGATCAGGAAGACATAACCATATTAAATATTTATGCACCCAATGACAGGGCTGCAAGATACATAAATCAAATTTTAACAGAATTGAAAAGCGAGATAGATACCTCCACAATTATAGTAGAAGACTTCAACACACCACTTTCGGAGAAGGACAGGACATCCAGTAAGAAGCTCAATAGAGACACAGAAGATCTAATTACAACAATCAACCAACTTGACCTCATTGACTTATACAGAACTCTCCACCCAACTGCTGCAAAATATACTTTTTTTTCTAGCGCACATGGAACATTCTCTAGAATAGACCACATATTAGGTCATAAAACAAACCTTTACAGAGTCCAAAACATCGAAATATTACAAAGCATCTTCTCAGACCACAAGGCAATAAAACTAGAGATCAATAACAGAAAAACTAGGGAAAAGAAATCAAATACTTGGAAAATGAACAATACCCTCCTGAAAAAAGACTGGGTTATAGAAGACATCAAGGAGGGAATAAGGAAATTCATAGAAAGCAACGAGAATGAAAATACTTCCTACCAAAACCTCTGGGACACAGCAAAAGCAGTCCTCAGAGGCCAATTTATATCAATAAATGCACACATACAAAAAGAAGAAACAGACAAAATCAGAGAACTGTCCCTACAACTTGAACAAATAGAAACTGAGCAACAAAAGAATCCATCAGGCACCAGAAGAAAACAAATAATAAAAATTAGAGCTGAACTAAATGAATTAGACAACAGAAAAACAATTGAAAGAATTAACAAAGCCAAAAGCTGGTTCTTCAAAAAAATTAACAAAATTGATAAACCATTGGCTAGACTGACTAAAGAAATACAGGAAAGGAAACAAATAACCCGAATAAGAAATGAGAAGGACCACATCACAACAGAACCAAATGAAATTAAAAGAATCATTTCAGATTATTATGAAAAATTGTACTCTAACAAATTTGAAAACCTAGAAGAAATGGATGAATTCCTGGAAAAACACTACCTATTTTTTTTTATACCTAAACTAACACATTCAGAAGTAGAACAACTAAATAGACTCGTAACAAAAAAAGAGATTGAAACGGTAATCAAAAAACTCCCAACAAAAAAAAAGCCCTGGCCCGGACGGCTTCACTGCAGAGTTCTACCAAACTTTCAGAGAAGAGTTAACACCACTACTACTAAAGGTATTCCAAAGCATAGAAAAAGACAGAATACTACCCAACTCATTCTATGAAGCCACCATCTCCCTGATACCAAAACCAGGTAAAGACATTACAAAAAAAGAAAATTATAGACCTATATCCCTCATGAACATTGATGCAAAAATCCTCAACAAAATTCTAGCCAATAGAATCCAACAACACATCAAAAAAATAATTCACCATGATCAAGTGGGATTTATACCAGGTATGCAAGGCTGGTTTAATATCAGAAAAACCATTAATGTAATCCATCACATAAATAAAACAAAAGACAAAAACCACATGATCTTATCAATTGATACAGAGAAGGCATTTGACAAAGTCCAACACCCATTCATGATAAAAACTCTTACCAAAATAGGAATTGAAGGAAAATTCCTCAACATAATAAAGGGCATCTATGCAAAGCCAACAGCCAATATCACTCTAAATGGAGAGAACCTGAAAGCATTTCCCTTGAGAACGGGAACCAGACAAGGATGCCCTTTATCACCCCTCTTATTCAACATCGTGTTGGAAGTCTTAGCCAGGGCAATTAGGCTAGACAAAGAAATAAAAGGTATCCGGATTGGCAAGGAAGAAGTAAAGTTATCACTATTTGCAGATGACATGATTATAAGGAATCCTCCAGAAAACTACTGAAACCAATAGAAGAGTTTGGCAGAGTCTCAGGTTATAAAATAAACATACAAAAATCACTTGGATTCCTCTACATCAACAAAAAGAACACCGAAGAGGAAATAACCAAATCAATACCATTCACAGTAGCCCCCAAGAAGATAAGATACTTAGGAATAAATCTTACCAAGGATGTAAAAGACCTATACAAAGAAAACTACAAAGCTCTACTACAAGAAATTCAAAAGGACATACTTAACTGGAAAAACATACCCTGCTCATGGATAGGAAGACTTAACATAGTAAAAATGTCTATTCTACCAAAAGCCATCTATACATTTAACGCACTTCCGATCCAAATTCCAATGTCATATTTTAAGGGGATAGAGAAACAAATCACCAATTTCATATGGAAGGGAAAGAAGCCCCGGATAAGCAAAGCACTACTGAAAAAGAAGAAGAAAGTGGGAGGCCTCACCTTACCTGACTTCAGAACCTATTATACAGCCACAGTAGTCAAAACAGTCTGGTACTGGTACAACAACAGGCACATAGACCAATGGAACAGAATTGAGAACCCAGACATAGATCCATCCACGTATGAGCAGCTGATATTTGACAAAGGACCAGTGTCAATTAACTGGGGAAAAGATAGCCTTTTTAACAAATGGTGCTGGCATAACTGGATAGCCATTTGCAAAAAAATGAAACAGGACCCATACCTCACACCATACACAAAAACTAACTCCAAGTAGATCAAAGACCTAAACATAAAGACTAAAACGATAAAGATCATGGAAGAAAAAATTGGGACAACCCTAGGAGCCCTAATACAAGGTATAAACAGAATACAAAACATTACCAAAAATGATGAAGAGAAACCCGATAACTGGGAGCTCCTAAAAATCAAACACCTATGCTCATCTAAAGACTTCTCCAAAAGAGTAAAAAGACCACCTACAGATTGGGAAAGAATTTTCAGCTATGACATCTCCAACCAGCGCCTGATCTCTAAAATCTACATGATTCTGTCAAAACTCAACCACAAAAAGACAAACAACCCAATCAAGAAGTGGGCAAAGGATATGAACACACATTTCACTAAAGAAGATATTCAGGCAGCCAACAGATACATGAGAAAATGCTCTCGATCATTAGCCATTAGAGAAATGCAAATTAAAACTACGATGAGATTCCATCTCACACCAGCAAGGCTGGCATCAATCCAAAAAACACAAAATAATAAATGTTGGAGAGGCTGCGGAGAGATTGGAACTCTTATACACTGCTGGTGGGAATGTAAAATGGTACAACCACTTTGGAAATCTATCTGGCGTTATCTTAAACAGTTAGAAATAGAACTACCATACAACCCAGAAATCCCACTCCTGGGAATATACCCTAGAGATACAAGAGCCTTCACACAAACAGATATATGCACACCCATGTTTATTGCAGCTCTGTTTACAATAGCAAAAAGTTGGAAGCAACCAAGGTGTCCATCAACGGATGAATGGGTAAATAAATTGTGGTATATTCACACAATGGAATACTACGCATTGATAAAGAACAGTGACGAATCTCTGAAACATTTCATAACATGGAGGAACCTGGAAGGCATTATGCTGAGCGAAATCAGTCAGAGGCAAAAGGACAAATATTGTATAAGACCACTATTATAAGATCTTGAGAAACAGTAATCCTGAGAAGAACACATACTTTTGTGGTTACGAGGGGGGGAGGGAGGGAGGGTGGGAGAGGGTTTTTTATTGATTAATCAGGAGATAAGAACTGCTTTAGGTGAAGGGAAAGACAACACTCAATACATGGAAGGTCAGCTCAATTGGACTGGACCAAAAGCAAAGAAGTTTCCGGGATAAAATGAATGCTTCAAAGGTCAGCGGAGCAAGGGCGGGGGTCTGGGGAACATGGTTTAAGGGGACTTCTAAGTCAATTGGCAAAATAATTCTATTATGAAATCATTCTGCATCCCACTTTGAAATGTGGCGTCTGGGGTCTTAAATGCTAACAAGCGGCCATCTAAGATGCATCAATTGGTCTCAACCCACCTCAAGCAAAGGAAAATGAAGAACACCAAGGCCACACGACAACTAAGAGCCCAAGAGACAGAAAGGGCCACATGAACCAGAGACCTACATCATCCTGAGACCAGAAGAACTAGTTGGTACCTGGCCACAATCGATGACTGCCCTGACAGGGAGCACAGCAGAGGACCCCTGAGGGAGCAGGAGATCAGTGGGATACAGACCCCAAATTCTCATAAAAAGACCAAACTTAATGGTCTGACTGAGACTGGAGGAATCCCGGCGGCAATGCTCCCCAGACCTTCTGTTGGCACAGGACAGGAACCATCCCCGAAGACAACTCATCAGACATGAAAGGGAATGTTCAGCGGGTGGGAGAGAGATGCTGATGAAGAGTGAGCTAATTATATCAGGTGGACGCTTGAGATTGTGTTGGCAACTCTTGTCTGGAGGGGGGATGGGAGGATAGAGAGAGAGGGAAGCCGGCAAAATTGTCAAGAAAGGAGAGACTGAAAGGGCTGACTCAAGAGGGGGAGAACAAGTGGGAGTAGGGAGTGAGATGTATGTAAACTTATATGTGACAGACTGATTGGATTTTTAAACGTTCACTTGAAGCTTAATAAAAGTTATTAAAAAAAAAAAAAATGTCTGACACAATGTCTCCCGAATCATTTTCTCCTTAGCTCATCAACAGCATTGACAGGATAAGAAACACGATGAGCAGTAGCAAACATCTTTGAGCATATGAAAACCGGCTTCTTGAACCAACATAGTAAAACATGAAAAGAAGTGTGTTCCCTTTTCTCCCAATGGGTAGAGTACTATTAATCTGTTTAAAGGAGTATACTTGATAAGCTATCCTCAATTATTTATTTCTCCTTTGTTTTTATTATATTAGTTTTCTTTCATCATGTATTTTAAGTATGTACGTTTTTTTAAAAAAGTTCTCTACAATACGTACGGTGTGATTCAATTTGTGATACATAGAAAGGATGCACAAAAATCTGTTAACAATGGTCTGGGGAGTGAAAGTGGAGATTGAGAAAGAATTTCTGAATGACTTTTCACTTTCTACTTTTTTATGCATTTGAATTTTCCACTATGTGTACATATTTAGTTTAAAGTTTTTTAAAGTAAGAATATAATGTTTTACAGAAGAATAGCCAGTATTTACAAGTAGACTTTTATTCTTTTGCCTATTCTCACTAGACTCAACAGAAATTCTAATTCTTTGTTCCCAGAAAGTAACAACATAAAAATCTAGGCTTTGCAACTAATTTTCTCCAACTCAAGGAAAAAGCTTTCTGACAGGAGGTAAAGATAAACAAAATGGAGGATTAAAATAAATGGAAAATTAGAAAACAAAATTGCTTGTCACGACAGAAATTTCACCTGGGATGTGCTGCCTTGCAGGGTGCCCTAGTTAAAGCACTTTTATTTTCACTCTCTGATGTGCATTATTGGATATAAACACTAAAATCTTCTCTTCTCACACTGGCATTTAAAAGGAAAAAAAATTGAAAAAATTCAAAACTAGAAAATATCATTATTACTATTAAGCAGAGCTAAAGAGTTTTTTTTTTTTTTTTTTAAAATAGGGCTTTTTAAAAGTATGGAAACCGTGGTGGTTAAGAGCTACGGCTGCTAACCGAAAGGCTGCCAGTTTGAATCCGCCAGGCGCTCCTTGGAAACTCAATGGGGCAGTTCTACTCTGTTCTACAGGGTTGCTATGAGTTGGAGTCAACTCGATGGCAACGGGTTTTTTGTTTCTAAAAGCATAAAAATTGGACATCTTGCATCCTCAAAGTTTAGCTCTTGATTCTCTTTTACTCTATATTTTTGTGTATCTAATTTCTAAAGGAAACCCTGGTGGCATATTGGTTAAAAGCTACTGCAGCTAACCAAAAGGTCAGCAGTTCGAATCTGCCAGGCGCTCCTTGGAAACCCTATGGGACAGTTCTACTCAGTCTTATAGGGTCGCTATGAGTCACAATTGACTTGATGGCAATGGGTTTTTTTCTTTTGGTTTTATTTCTAAAAGTTCAGAGATCACACACATATTGATCAAATACACATTTTTGTTGTTATGTGCCGTCGAGTCGGTTCAGACTCGTAGGAACCCTATGCACAACAGAACGAAACACTGCCTGGTCCTGAGCCATCCTTACAATCGTTGTTATGCTTGAGCTCATTGCTGCAGCCACTGTGTCAGTCCATCTCGTTGAAGGTCTTCCTCTTTTCCGCTGACCCTGTACTCTGCCAAGCATGATGTCCTTCTCCAGGGACTGATCCCTCCTGACAACATGTCCAAAGAATGTAAGACGCAGTCTCGCCATCCTTGCCTCTAAGGAGCATTCTGCTGTACTTCTTCTGAGACAGGTTTGTTTGTTCTTTTGGCAGTCCATGGTATATTCAATATTCTTCGTCAACGCCCCAATTCAAAGACGTCAATTCTTCTTCAGTCTTCCTTATTCATTGTCCAGCTTTCACATGCATATGATGCGATTGAAAATACCATGGCTTGGGTCAAGGATACTTTAGTCTTCAAGGTGACATCTTTGCTTTTCAACACTTTAAAGAGGTCCTTTGCAGCAGATTTACCCAATGCAATGTGTCTTTTGATTTCTTGACTGCTGCTTCCATGGCTGTTGATTATGGATCCAAGTAAAACGAAATCCTTGACAACTTCAATCTTTTCTCCGTTTATCATGATGTTGCTCATTGGTCCAGTTGTGAGGATTTCTGTTTTCTTTATGTTGAGGTGCAATGCATACTGAAGGCCGTTGTCTCTGATCTTCATTAGTAAGTGCTTCAAGTCCTCTTCACTTTCAGCAAGCAAGGTTGTGTCATCTGCATAACGCAGGCTGTTAATGAGTCTTCCTCCAATCCTGATGTACTGTTCTTCACACAGTCCAACTTCTCGTATTATTTGCTCAGCATACAGATTGAATAGGTATAGTGAAAGAATACAACCCTAACGCACACCTTTCCTGACTTTAAACCAATCAGTATCCCCTTGTTCTGTCCGAACAACTGCCTCTTGATCTATGTAAAGGTTCCTCATGAGCACAATTAAGTGTTCTGGAATTCCCATTCTTCGCAATGTTATCCATAGTTTGTTATGGTCCACACAGTCGAATGCCCTTGCATAGTCAATAAAACACAGGTGAACATCCTTCTGGTATTCTCTGCTTTCAGCCAGCATCCATCTGACATCAGCAACAATATCGCTGGTTCCACGTCCTCTTCTGAAACCGGCCTGAATTTCTGGCAGTTCCCTGTCGATATACTGCTGCAACCATTTTTTAATGATCTTCAGCAAAATTTTGCTTGAGTGTCATATTAATGATATTGTTCTATAATTTCCACATTCAGTCGGATCGCCTTTCTTGGGAATAGGCATAAATATGGATCTCTTCCAGTCAGTTGGCCATGGAGCTGTCTTCCATATTTCTTGGCATACACAAGTGAGCGCCTAACAAATACACACAGATTCTTAAAATACCCCCACTTTCCAAATAAAAAGGCAAAAAAGAGGTTCTTTGCTGCTTTCTGTATATATGGAAATTCAGCTCACATTTTCAGGACTTTCAGCAGAACTCGACTCCTTTAATGTCTGGAACAGGAAGTTCTACAGTTCTAAGCACATATGAGGTGTTCTTTGAAATTCTCTTCTGAGTCTCAATAAATGCAGTCAAACTGACACTGACAGAGAGTTCTAGGTTGAGATCTCAACTACAGAGTTACAGCTCTGTCACCAGTTCCATCTGCAACCACTGCAACTCTTTCATTATAACTGGACCTCAGTCTCTTTACCTATCAATGTGAAAGGAGATGCACTACATAAACTGTTAGGTCACTTCCAAAACTAGGATTCTAGTTCTAAATGAAGTATATCCATGGCGGCTATTTTCTATTTATTTGTCCATTGGCAAACAAGTTAAACAGAATACCATATATCACCAAAGACGCTTCTTTACACATATACCTAACACAGAGGATGTGGAGATCAATGAAAAGTGTAGTTACGAAGAAAGCAATATTGGGAGCTTAGCATGACAATACCGTCAGACAAATTGTTTTCTAGGATAGTAGCACTGCTTGAGGTTAATTAAATGAGAGTAAGGGAAGGACTTTTTTTTATTTTAAATAACATTAGCAAGTATTATGCCTTAAAAAACCAATAATCCAGTATCATAGTTTATCCTCCTGAAAACAGTACTCACCAGAGCCTTTTTTAAAACAGAGTATTTCTTACAAGTTTTTATTACTGAAAAATGCCTTGTGAGATTAAAAAAGCAAATTGAAAGGAGAAATTTAAAGCTGCAAGTAAAAAGAAGAAAAATATTATGAAAGAAGAAATTTTCAAGTGGTTGATATTCATTAAAAAATATATACTGACTCTACACCAACAAAGAACTTCAAAGAGGAAATCACCAAATCAATACCATTTACAACAGCCCACAAAAAGATAAAATACTTAGGAATAAATCTAACCAGGCATATAAAAGACCTACACAGAGAAAACTATAAGATACTACTGAAAGAAACCAAAAGAAAGCTACATAAATGGAAAAACATACCTTGCTCAGGGATAGGAAGACTCAATGTTGTGAAAATGTAAATTCTACCCAAAGCGATCTACAGGTAACAATGCAATCCCAATCCAAATTCAAATGGCATTTTTTAATGATATGGAGAAACAAATCACCAACTTCATATGGAAAGAGAAGAGGCCTCGGATAAGCAAAGCATTATTGAAGAAGAACAAAGTAGGAGGCCTTATACTACCTGATTTTAGAACCTATTATACTGCCATAGTAGTCAAAACAGCCTAGTGCTGGTACAATAACATTTACATAGACCAATAGAAAAGAACTGAGAATTCAGATATAAATTCATCCACCTATGAACAGTTGATACTTGACAAAGGCCCAAAGTCCATTAAATGGGGAAAAGACAGTCTCTTTAACAAACAAATTGTGAAGCATAGCTGGATATCCACCTGCAAAACAATGAAACAAGACCCATACTTCACACCATGCACAAAAACTAACTCAAAATGGATCAAAGACCTAAATATAAAATCTAAAAAGACAAAGATCATGGAAGAAAAAATAGGGACAACGCTAGGAGATCTAATACACGACATAAACAGAATACAAAACATAACAATGCACGGACACCAGAAGAGAAACTAGATAACTGGGAGCTCCTACAAATCAAACATTTATGCTCATCCAAAGACTTCACCAAAAGAATAAAAAGACAACCTACAAACTGGGAAAAACATTCTGGCTACAACATATACCATCAGGGTCTAATCTCTAAAATCTACAAAATACTGCAAAACCTCACAACAAAAAGGCAAATAACCCGATTAAAAAATGGGCAAAGGATATGAACAGACATTTGACTAAAGAAGAATTCAGGTGGCTAAGATACATTTTTTTTTAACGAGGAAATGCTCACGACCATTAGCCATTAGAGAAATGCAAACCCAAACTACCAAGAGTTATCATCTCACCCCAACAAGGATAGCATTAACCCAAAAAATACAAAATAATAAATGTTAGAGAGGTTGTGGAGAGAGTAGAACACTTATACACTCCTGGTGGGAATGTAAAATGGTACAACCACTTTGGAAACTGGTTTGGCGCTTCCTTAAAAAGCTAGACATAGAAGTACCATAAGGTCCAACATTCCCATTCCTTAGAATATGTCCTAGAGAAATAAAAGCCATCGCACAAATAGATATATGTACACCCACCCATGTCCACTGCAGCACTGTTCACAATAGCAAAAAGATGGAAACAACCTAGGTGCCCATCAATGGATGAATGGATAAGTAAATTATGGTATATTCACACAATGAAATACTATGCAACAATAAAGAATAATGATGAATCCAAGAAACATCTCACAACATGGATGAATCTGGAAGGCATTGTGCTGAGTGAAATCAGTCACAAAAGGGCAAATATTATATGAGATCACTATTATAAGGACTCAAGAAAAGGTTTAAACACAGAAGAAAACATTCTTTGATGGTTACGAGGGTAGAGAGGGAGGGAGAGTGGAATTCACTAGCTAGATAATAGACAAGATTTATTGAAGTGAAGGACAACACATAATACAGGGGAAATCAGCCCAACTAGACTAAACCAAAAGCTAAGAAGCTCCCGGGATACAACCAAACACTTCATGGGACAGAGTAGCAGGGGCGGAGGTCTGGGGACAATGGTTTCTGGGGTTATCTAGGTCAATTGGAATAACAAAGTCTATTAAGAAAATGTTCTGCATATCACTTTGGTGAGTGGCATCTGGGGTCTTAAAAGCTGGCAAGCAGCCATTTAAGATTTATCAATTTGTCTCAACCCACCTGAAGCAAAGGAGCGTGAACACCAAAGACACAGGGAAAATATTAGTTCAAGAGACAAAAGGGCCACATAAACCAGAAACTCCATCAGCCCGAGACCAGAATTAGATGGTACTCAGCTACCACCAATGACCATCCTGACAGAGAACACAACACAGAGTCCTGACGGAGCAGGAGAAAAGTAGAGTGCAGAACTCAAATTCATGTAAGAAGACCAGACTTAATGGTCTGGCTGAGGCTAGAGGAACACTAAAAGACATGGACCCCGGACTCTCTGTTAACCCAGAACTTAAGCCATTCCCAAAGCCAACACTTCAGACAAAGATTAGACTGGACTATAAAACATAAAATAATACTTGTGAAGATTGTGCTTCTTATTTCAAGTGGACACCAAAACCAAAACCGATGAGCCTAAATGGGCAGCTCCTGTCCAGAAGTGGGATGAGAAGGCAGAAAGGGATAGGAGCTGGTAGAATAGACACAGGAAACTGGGGTGGAAAGGGAAAGTGTGCTGTCACATTGCAGGGATAGCAACTAGGGTCACATTGCAATATGTGTAGAAATTTTCGTATGAGAAACTAGTTTGAGCGATAAACTTTTACCTAAAGTAAAATATATATACATATGTATATACACACACACATATATATAGTGAATTTTCTTCTCTTATATAAATCACTGAACCATGAAATATATGGATACAATGTGGTATAGGAATGAGATGAGGTCTCAAGGAGCTTACAGTCTAATTTTGATTAAAGTGTACAATAATGTAAAAAGGGAGACAGAAATAAAGTATTGGCCAGAATGCTGAGGAAAGGAATCCCTTCCATCTGGGACTTTGGGGATCGTTCTCTAAGAAGGCAGTACCTGAATGATGGTTAACATGTCAGTAAGTGAGAAGGCTGGAAAGTGTCATTCCAGGACAAGGTACCAGCATAAACCAGTGATTCCCAAACTGTGGTTCTTGCATCAGCAGCAGCAGCATCACCTAGGAAGTTGTTAGAAATGCAAATTCCCAGGGCTCACCCCAAACTTAGTGAATCAGAAATGATGCGGGTGAGCCCCACAATCTGAGTTTTAATAAGCCCTCCAGATGAGTCCAATGCGGATGGATGTTTTTAGAATCACTGCCATAAGTAAAGGTGCAGTGAGACAGATATTGTTTTCCAAACACTTCACAGAGGAGAAGCAGCATCAGAATTAACTAGAAAGGAAAAAATAGGAGTGCGTGTGTGGGTGGGGGGGGGCAGCTTTGAGTTCCACATTTAAGTTTATCAGTCTATAGAGAAAATTCTCCAGGTTACATTGCTGTGTGGCCAGGTTTGGGAAAGTACTGGAGTAGAGGAAGCTTAAATGGAAATTTTATTTGGGGTCATATTGTTGAGAAACCTTAAATACAAATTTGAGAAGTCAGACTTCAGAGCAAGGTCACTGTCTTAGCCAGCTAGCGCTACTATGACAGAAATACCACAAATGGATGGCTTTAACAAACAGAAATTCATTCTCTTACAATCTAGGAAGCTGCAAGTCTGAATTCAGGGTGCCAGCTCCAGGGAAAGATTTTCTCTCTCTCTCGGCTCTGGGAAAAGGTCCTTGTCATCAGTCTTCCCTGGTCAAGGAGCTTCTCAGCAAAGGCCCCAGGTCCAAAGGACATGCTATTCTCCTGGCTCTTGTTTCTTGGTGGTATGAGGTCCCCATGTCTCTCTGCTGGCTTCTCTTTTTTATATTTCAAGAGATTGACTTAAAATACAACCTAATCTTGTAGATTGAGCCCTCCCTCATTAACATAACTGCCTCTAATTCCACCTCATTAACATCATAGAAGTAGGATCTACAACACATAAGAAAATCACATCAAAATGGTAGACAATCACACAATACTGGGAATCATGGACTAGCCAAGTTGACACACATTTTTAGCGGTGGACACAATTCAATCCATAACAGTCCCAAAGCCATTTAAGTTTTGGGTTTTTTTTTTTTTAATTTAAATATAACACCTGTGCATAGAAAAGCACACAAGTCATACACGTAAAGCTCAATGAATTATCACAAAGTAAACAGTATTTCAGGTTTTGTGAGCAGATAATTAAGGCAATGCTTCAGAAAGATTTATATAGCAGTGGCCAGCAGTCCTGACTTTAGAAGGCAGAGTCACCCAGATAAAAGGTTATTATCTACCTCCAGGTGTGATATCTCCAAAAGGATAGGCAGAGTGGTGACAGCGAATAACAGAGTTTGAGTTGGGAGAATCTTAACTGACGTTAAGGAATGCTGGGTGACTTGACTGAGGTCATGCACATAGAAAAACTAAAGTCAGATCTTCTGACTCCCAGTCTGAGATATTTCTCCTATCTTGAAATGATGTCAGAAAAAGATACAGACAGCATTTCAAAGGGAAGATGGATGGGACTTGACAAAAGATTAGATGAGGAGAATGAAATCAATAATTCCCAATTCATTCTGGAACCCTTGGGTCTATGTAACCGAGGAAATATTGCTACCACCCTGGACAAATTAGGACATAGACCCGCAACATACTATTGCTGCACAGAAAGGGTGTGGACTCAGCTGCTCAGTATTTTGAGCCTCAGCAAGGCCAAACAATTCTCTTTCTCTTATTAGCATCTTGTTATGGCCCAACTCCATATCTAAAACAAGGAAAATATTTTGCACATAGGATATAACAGTCTGTTTAAATTACATGGAAAGGATAAAACTGTCTCAACTGACACTTGTGATTAATTCTAATAAGGGCTTTCTTTAAAAGGCTTTTGGCAGAACATTATAGGCTGACAGTTCACAAAAGACAAGAACTTCACTGTTTACGACAACAAATATGGGAACTATATTGCACCCTCTCTCCTCATTTCCCCGTATCTGTTAAAGAAGAAGGAATGTTTGAATAACACTATGCTGTGTCCATATCTTGACATTTTTATAAATTTTATGGAAGTAATATACATGCAGTGACACACCCATAAAATTTCTTCCTTTATCATCTATTTGTTTGAAAGTCATTAGAAACCTGGCAATGGAAAAGCAATGGAAACAATTTCAAATGGTCCCATTCCCTTTGAAAGGCTTTCAACAGCCTCCTTTCTTATTGGATCTATTTCTTTGCATGTTAATGTTTAAATTTCAATATGAGTTTCTCACTGAAAAAAAAAATGTTAGGCACATATTTTCATGGCATGTGGTCAACCACCTTTGCCTAAATCACCTTGAAATACATCATTTGATTCACTTTTCACAAGTATTTACCCAGTTACCAACTAGATACTGAACAGCTCTATGACATGCTGGGGGGAATTCCAAACAAGGACCAGCCAGAGTTTTTGCTCTCAGAATGTATAGATTCTCTTTAGGGAGAGAAGACGTGCAAATGAACACAGCCAAGTTATACAGCAAGGCGGTATTGGATTGTGGTATAAAGCCAGGTCAGGGAAATCTCAGCTTCTCTCCCTGGTTAGTTTAGACCCCAGCTGCCAGTGCAACCATTTCTCTCCCATCCCCATTCAGGGGTTAGGTCAGCGGGCACCAGCTCCTCCTCTTTCTTGTTGTTGTTATTGTTGTTGTTAGGTGCTGTCGAGTTGGTTCTGACTCATAGCGACCCTATGCACAACAGAACAAAACAGTGCCTGGTCCTGAGCCATCCTTACAATAGTTGTTATGCTTGAGCTCACTGTTGTAGCCACTGTGTCAATCCACCTCATTGAGGGTCTTCCTCTTTTCCGCTGACCCTGTACTCTGCCAAGCATGATGTCCTGCTCCAGGGATTGATCCCTCCTGACAACACGTCCAAAGTATGTAATACGCAGTCTCGCCATCCTTGCCTCTAAGGGGCATTCTGGTTGTACTTCTTCTATGACAGATTTGTTCGTTCTTTTGGCAGTCCATGGTATATTCAATATTCTTCACCAACACAATTCAAAGGCGTCAATTCTTCTTCGGTCTTACTTATCATTATTAAGCTTTCACATGCATATGATGGGATTAAAAATACCATGGCTTGGGTCAGGTGCACCTTAGCCTTCAAGGTGACATCTTTGCTCTTCAACACTTTAAAGAGGTCCTTTGCAGCAGATTTACCCAATGCAATGCACCTTTTGATTTCTTGACTGCTGCTTCCATGGCTGTTGATTGTGGATCCAGGTAAAATGAAATCCTTGACAACTTCAATCTTTTCTGTTTATCATGATGTTGCTCACTGGTCCAGTTGTGAGGATTTCTGTTTTCTTTATGTTGAGGTGCAATCCATACCAGAGGCTGTGTGGTCTTTGATCTTCATTAGTAAGTGCTTGAAGTCCTCTTCACTTTCAGCAAGCAAGGTTGTGTCATCTGCCTAACGCAGGTTGTTAATAAGTCTTCCTCCAATCCTGATGCCCTGTTCTTCTTCATACAGTCCAGCTTCTCGTATTATTTGCTCAGCATACAGATTGAATAGGTATGGTGAAAGAATACAACCCTGACGCACACCTTTCCTGACTTTAAACCAATCATTATCCCCTTGTTCTGTCCTCTTTCTTAGATCCCATAATTTCTTGAAATGACTCATGAACTACAGGAAAGGGCTATCTTTAATCTAGAAAGATAAAAGATGCAAACACAAAAGGGAAGTCCAGGAGGGGTACTGACACAAAGCTTCCATGCTCCCAGAGTATGACCCTTCTTTCCAACCCAGAAGGCCCAGTGAACCTCTGCCTTCCAAGGCCTTTTATGGGCCTCAGGATGTGGCCATGATAGATGACATCGTGCCTTCTAAGGCTTAGTCAATATTGGGCCCCCAGGTGGTCCCTTTTGGTAGAGTTGGCCTCCACTCATGGCCCTTAGGTATGGTTCTGCTGCCAAAAAAACCATTGCCGTTGAGTTGATTCCGACTTACAGCGACCCTATAGGACAGAGTAGAACTGCCACATAGAGTTTCCAAGGAGCGCCTGGTGGATTTGAACTGCTGACCTTTGGGTTAGCAGCCATAGCAC